>NW_006298678.1:71073-77609 GCF_000327345.1 Myotis davidii | reverse complement strand
GAAAGAGTAATGGTGCTTGAGCAGACTTCAGACTGGAGGCAGGTCCTCACCTATTGCCCACTGCTCGCCTTCATCTCACAGAAATTGATCGGGAAAGTGGCCCTGTCTGGCCTGATAGTGTCAGCTTCACTGAGCTTCCTGGGGTGATGGCAGGACCTCTCAGCTTGTTTTCTCCTGGCTCTCTGCTCTGTCATCAGCGACCCGGAACCAAGGCTCTAGATTAGCTCTAACTGGAGGGCCAGGAAGGCCCCAGGAGGTGCAGGAAAGATGGGCTGGAAGAGGGCAGAGGTTTCAACCCAAGTGCACCGATTCTGGGATGGCCACTGTGGTGGCTGTGACTGCAGCTCTGGTCCAGGCTTCGTCTGAGCAGGAGTA
The DNA here is from genome assembly GCF_000327345.1 of Myotis davidii. NCBI lineage: Eukaryota > Metazoa > Chordata > Mammalia > Chiroptera > Vespertilionidae > Myotis > Myotis davidii. Next base: position 77,234 of record NW_006298678.1, on the reverse strand, counting down.
AGATGGTGAAAAGTGTCTTAGCGCACTGGGTGTGTGGGTGGCAAGGCTATTTTATGTTTATATTTTTATAATTTCTAAAGTAAGCATTCCAAATAGCATGTGTCATTCCCTCGATTTTACTAATAGGAGAGTGGGTTAGAGATATATCTCCAGAAGGAGCCATAATTCACATATTCATATCACTAATTCATTGCCTAGCCAGGACAGATAATGCCTTCCTTGATTTACTTTAGCAAAATAAACCCCTCTCTTCTCTTTATACACAGTCCAAAAAACAAACAAACAAGTAAGCAAAAATGAGTAATAGTTTTGCTAAGGCCCGTAAAAGAAAACTGAAGCAACTGGCTCAGAAAGACAGCCCCTTCTCCACGGGATGAGGCAGCTCTGTGGAGGGCAGTGGTGGCCCACCCAGCTGCTCTCCTTGACCCTGGAACTTCACAGCTGAGCAAGGCACCTGGCACAGTGTTGGAATGAATGGATGAGTAAGGGAGGGAGGGAGTGACGGTTTGCCTGAAACAGGTAGACATCATCATGTTCTGGCTCAGTGTTTCTCACATAGTCTTGCTTTCAGAGAGTCCTCATGAGAATTTTTAATTCACTGCTTTCTTTTTACAATCTGAAATACTTCTGTAACTGCCCCTGTTTTATTTAGCACTGGGAGTCCCTCATCCCTTGGAAACCCCTCAAAATGGCACAGCTGGTCATCCTATGTCTAGAAAGCTTCCTTAGGACAAAGTAATGTTTTAAGTATTCATGGCCTAAATTTAGTCCTGTATCTAAGATCCCACCTCACCAGGTCATCATCAAAATAGATCCTATATAGTGATGACTCATTTCATACATGTTGAGTATTGACATGGGTGTCTGAAGGATACTTCACTCTTATAGACATATTTGCAATGTGATGCACTCCCAAGGCCAATTCCACCAGTCCTGCCATAAGTGACATCATTCCTTCTAGAAGAAAAGATTTGGGTCAGAAAGGGTACCTGTTTTAGTGAACAAAATAGTTCCACTGGAAAAAAAGTGATGTCTGGTCTAATTAACATATTACCCTTTTATCATTTTAATTATATATATATATCAGTTTCTATGTAAAATTTCTATTGCACAGTCAGTATACTTTGATATATTGCGCTCTATCTCTCCCTCTCTCTCTCTCTCTCTCTCTCTCTCTCTCTCTCTCTCTCGGCTTGGGAAAAGGCGTAAAAGAAAACATAAGTGGAGAGGTGGAATTTGCTTTCAAGAACATTCTTTCAGCTAGTGTTTCTCCAAAGCTTATCTCTTGCCTGTGGAAACCGCACTCAGGTTTACTCTCTCTGAACTTGCAGTTCAATCAATACTGTTTTACAACTGATAAAGCCACTCAGAACAATTCCTACAGCAGTAATCTGGGAGTTATAAATTCATTATAACCCTAAAGCAAAATAGCAAGAGCAAGTATCTTGTTTTATGGCCAACCAGTTTATCTAATTGAGGAAACTTGAACATATAGTTCAACAACAAATGTGAATGCCAGCCAGCACATTCTCACAGCGTGATTAGATCTGAGCTGGGATTAGTGTCAGTGCTACAACAGGCACTGGTCTTCATACGCTTTTTTCCCAATTATCAAGTGGGCATGGAGCGTCTGAGCAGGAGAAAAATCTTGTTTAGCTGTAAGAAAATTTACCTCCATTTGCTTTAATTTTCCCACCAACATAAAAGTGATGATAACTTCCCCTTAAGAAAGAATTAGGAAGTGGTCCGAAAACTCTGTATTTAGTTTCACAAGCTGCATCCGTTGCATGGTTTGGTGGGGCAGAATAAGACCATAAATACACAAAGCTCAGTTTCCATGTGCTGGGCACCAGCTGGGAAGTGATCTTCCCCCCTAAAACTGGTTTTTGGAATTAAATTATAGACAGGGACAGAGTAGGAGAGGAAAAGGTAAGCAATATGGACAATTCTCTTTATCTTGTCTGAGTTCCAGTTCAATGGTATTTTGTAAAACTATCTTTGTATATTCTAAAATTCTCAATTGTATTCTGAACACTCTAAATCCCCTGCTGCCATTCAGATACTATTACAAAGAAGCTTGTTTGGGGAAGAAAGTTAGTCTCAGGGTAGGAAAAAGCAAACTTTATTTCAAGTATCAGAAGTCAAAGAACAAAGGAGGCTGATTTCTTCCTGAACTACTATGTATGAACCAATTAAAACTAAGCTAGAAGAAGCTTTTCATTTGGAGCACTGTTACAAGAAATATTAATTTATCAAAGCATGTTAAAGCACTTGACTGATTTTCCGGACCGACTGTAATGAATGGTGTGTTAAAGAGAAAGTCAAAGCAATATGGCCATCCCTGAGGAGAGGGCTATAAGCCAAGGAGCTGTTTGCTTCTTCAAAGCTGGTGTTGAGATAATGCTACAAATAGGGTCTCAATAGGAATGGAGTGGAGAAACATGGGGTATCTCCAATGGGGAACTATTTAAGCTAGAAAAGTGTTATATGCTGTGAAAATGTGCTTGGAAGGTTGAGAATCAAGGCTTAGGACACTGAGAACAGCTATCCATCAGTTTAGAAACTGAGTGAAGAAGTCTATCCCTTTTGAGTCCATCTTGACCAGTCAGCTATCACAAATGAACAGCCCATTGGCTCTGCAGGGCTCTAGGCATGTTGGGAGGTTGAAAAGCAATAGAAAGAATCACTGAAGCTTCTCTCTGGGTTATGGGAACCACTCGTCATACAATAATCACATCCTTGAATTCCCGTCCCAGCCAGTTCTCTGTGGTGTGTAGCTCTCATCTACATCCTGAGCTCCCTGGTGGCCAACCACCTCCTGGAGACAGCTCCCGCCCTGGGAAGAACGTGACCTCCCTTAAAGGGTTTGGGTGGGGACCTTCCGGATATTAAAAGGACAAGTGGTGTTTAATATTTTATGTTGTAATATTTTAAAAGCAATTTAAGATTTTATGTAGATTAAAGGGGTTCTTTATCTTTCTTTTTGTACAGAACATGAACAGGAAAACTTCAGCTATCTGAGAGGTTCCTGAAGGAAGTCCATAGGATACCTGAGTAGCTGCAATGGAAAATGAGAGTTTGACTAGAGAAAGAGCTCCTCAAAAGACCAAGGCTTTGTGAAAATATCCTGCTTCCCGCCCCTAGCAGAGGATCAGGGTGGGTTGAAGGGTCAGGAGAAAGAAAGATCATCAAAGAAGAAAGTCAACTGAAAACTTTTGAAAAGGGGTGGACCAGCCCATTGTTTTCACTGAGTCCCTGTCATGAGAGCCTACTCCCAAGGTCTCATTTCCTGTTTCTCCTGCACTTTTTCTCATGAGAATCCAGTCTCAGACTCTGGGCCTGTTACAGTTTCTGACATTCAAGGGGATTGGGCTATCCACTGAGAATAAGGTGCAGGGAAACAACTTCATTGCAATCAAATCATTAAACCAAAAAGACTAAACATCGGCCTTTAATGAAACTCTAAGGCTAGCTAATATTCATTTCCTAAAATGTATTATGCAGACCAGAGAACGACTGTAAAATGTGAATGCCAGTCAGGTTTACTAGCATAACATTAGAAGTTCAATTTGGTAGAATTGTTAATCCCAGATTATTATCATTAAAAACAAACAGACAAAAACATACCAAATCTGAATCTCACAAAAAGAGAAAGCTAGGATGCCATCGGGAGGAGGTCACTTTCTTTAGGAAATTTTGAGGAGAAAATAATCGATACTCATCTATCAGGGGTACTTTGGTCTCATTTTCCACAGAGGAGATGGAGGTGAAGTAAATAATCTCACAGGATCTAGCACTCTTTCTCTCTTTTCAGAATCCTCTTCCTTTTTCCATCGGGGCTATAGAAAATGGGATACAACTAGGTCACTTGTCTCAGACCCAAAGATTTGTCAAAAGGTCAATGCAATGTGCTTTCATTGTCAGCAAGAGACTGGTTTTCCCACTGAAAATGGGGAGGAGGGTGAGAGACATCTGTGCCTCTCTGACTTCCTCTCAGCTTTAGATAGGGAAACACAGCATATCAGATAGGAGATGAGAGAAAAACTTAGAAAAATGACCAAGTAGCCTTAAATTAGTTTATACTGTTTTTTGGAGTTTTTGTTGTGGGTTTGCTTTTTGGTTTTGTTTGTATTTAAGATAAAATAAAAAGATAGTGAAAATTGTGCTTGAGTGAGATGCTTGTCACAAGCCCTAAATTTCTCCTCCAGTTTGGCTGTTATAAGATTTCTCATCAGGACACAACTGACATGACAAGTCACCTCTCCATCTGATCACATTTTCTAAATGGAAACCATAGTTACAGTCCTCATTAGAAGGCCCAGAGGAAATGTTGCACCTCCATGAAAAAGTTGCTCAATGTAATAGGAGGCCATCTGCAGATCCCAACCTGGGCCATGGTCTACACATGCAGCTACACATTCAGCGACCTGTTGAAAATAACAACAGCCAAACTTCCTTCCAGCTGCAGGCTCAGGGCAAGGGCTCTCTTAAAAAAAAAAATGTGCTTCACTAGTAAGAGGCAGCAATGGCCAGACTCCCACACACTTGCTCCCAACTTCACACCCAGTCTGATGGTGACAGTTTGAAAGAGGGAAAGCAAGCTCACTGTTGTTAGAGCATCAGAAATCAGGGCAGCCATGGGTGGGGCCACAGCCATTAGGGCTGCAGGAACACAGTTCACTGGCTATGTCTATTTTTCTGTCTTTTCCTCAGAGCAGAATCAGATCTTCCAGGGAGACTGTGGTTAGAGTTGGATGTTTCGACCCCACTCAGAAGGACCTCACTGTACACATGGCTCCTCCCTGGGTATTGAGTCCTGCTATTCTGTGCTGCTAAGTGGTAGGGTGTGGTCTTTAGTAGGGAAGAAATTGCATTCTCTATAACACAGCCAGATTTGCTGCTAAACCTGGGCATCAAGGACAAATAAGGCTTCCCTTCATAAACATGAGTTCAACCAGAAGTGCCCAAGAGCTGGTTCTACCCGCAGTGTCACAACAGCCTGCACAGACACCCCAGCCAGCCCACCTGCCTCCTGACAGACCTAGTGAGAAGACACAAGTTCCCAGTGCCAGACTTCAGATGGCCTTCCTGACTCCTGCAGGATCACTCTCAGGGGTCACTCCAGCCCTTATTCTTGGGAAAAACCTCTGGAAATCAGGAATCTCCAGCTGTTTCCACAAAACCTCTAGCTTGTCATCCCATTCTGCACAGACCCTCTCCTGGGGATTATGTTAAAAATTAAATTAAGGGACTGTCTAGGGTCGGGGGGGGGGGGAATGGACACATATGTAATACCCTTTGTAATACTTTAAGCAATAAAAAAAAAAGAAAAAAAAAGAAGAAAAAAAAACTTCCAGTGACCCTGGTGATCAGGGATAGCTGCTCCCTGGGTCCCACAGACATGACTAATGCCCACCTGACCTATACAGATTGTTCCAGAAGGTGCTGATGGTGTGTTAGCGATACGGCGGAAAAGGTTGCATTACACATGCAAACACACATTAAGCTGGAGCATAGACTGATGCCATGAAGCAAAGGCTCCAGAGAGGCAGCAGCTGTCCAGAGGAAGGCTTTTTGCCTTCAGGTTTATGGGACTTTGTGAGGTTTCTCACAGCAGCAATTCATGTTATTTCCAGTCATCTGTGTCATTACCTTTATATCCTTCCAATCTTATCCTAAAAGCCACCAGGAGAGAACAAGAGAGGAGGACCACCTGTAAACCTTAGACAGTTGATTTAGAGAAAAAAAGAAAATGCTAACCCCCAAGGAAGAGGTCAGAGTTATTCCATTGCATGTAAATCATTTTAGTAACATCCATAGTAAAAACTATTTTAAATATTATACACATAAATGTTTGCATTGTAGGCCTTACAACCTTTAGAATACAGGGTGATACCATAGCAGTAATTTTGACATATGCAAAATCTGAGTGTGCAGAACTGTCTGGAAGGGAACAATTGCATAAGGTGGGATGTAATAGGGTTCAAAAAAAATTAACTTAAGTTTTATAAAATCAGATTATACCCCTATTTTCACTGTGTACTGTAAAGGTCACATATGGTATTTTTGTTCTTTGTATAATAATTTGAGAATCAAGCACTCAGTTCACATTATAACCTCAATTGTAATGTAAATAAATATTATACTATATATATGTGTGT
>NW_006298678.1:61409-71056 GCF_000327345.1 Myotis davidii | reverse complement strand
ATATATATATGTAATATAAATTAAACTTACATCACTTCAACTTGCAGTGTCTTTCCCATAATCATAACCAGCCATTAGTTCCAGGAATACAGTTTTGCCCTGAGGGAGAAAGGGTTCAAGGTCAAAGAACTGGGTGCAAACTCCCTGCTTCTTACTGGCTAAATTTCTTAGGGAAGTTGTTCTGCTTCCTCCTCTGTAAACTTGGCTAACAGCAATAACTACCTCACTTGCTTCTTTTAATGATCAACTGTGAAAATAAAAGTAAAATACTTTATAAATGCTTTACAAATATCAGATACAAATATAAATATATGCTTGAAGCATCAATGATCGCATCAATGATCACATCTATGCAAACTGATTTATTGCTACATTTTTTTTCTAATTTCTAATGGAAAAACATATATACTTTTCCCAGAAGTTGTTGAAAATAGTGTACTAGTTTGATAAGGGTGCCATAACAAGCACCAGTGAGTGGGGGCCAGGCTCGCAAGGAAGGACTTTAAACAACAGAAATTTATTTTGTCACAGTTCTGGAGGCTAGAACTTTAAGATCATTGTTGGTTTCTTCTGTGGCTTCCCACCTTGGCTCATAGGTGGCCATCTTCTTCCTCTACTTTTATATGCTCTTTGCTTTGTGCATACTCATGTCCTAATGTCCTCTTCTTATAAAAACATAAATCAGGTTGGATTAGGGCTCATCCCAATGACCTCATTTTAACTTAATTACCTCTTTAAAGTCCCTCTCTCCAAATAGAGTGACATTCTGAGGTACTGGGAGTTAGAAATTCAATACATGAGTTTAGAGGGGACACCATTCAGCCCATCACAACGGATGGGACAGAAACTTCACTCATTAATTTGAATTCGTCCATTAATTATTTTAACTTTCTATTTTAATAACCAAGCCCATTTAAAAAATGGTCTGATACTAGTGCATCTAGAAACTTTGAGCTGGCCTAATTATTCTACAGCATGATTTATTGCCACACATACCAAACCTTAGTACGTTTGGCTTTGTAGAAGAACAAAAGAATCCCAGAATCCCCGGCACACCTGAGCCCCTGGACAGAGGAGGTCTATTATTCCAGCTTTGTCAGGGTAGCATCAAGGTTGGCAGGCTTTCATGGGATCTCTTTCCTCCAAAGCTTTTCAAAGTTTGCTTTACTTTACTCACATTGGTCAATTCAGCAAAGGAAAGCTGACTTCCTGAAGGCTCCTCACTAATGTCTCATAATAGCTCAAGAAAACTTTCCTTCACACTGACAGGACTCTGTCCCCACTCTCCAAGGATCAGATAAAATTAATAGAGAGAAACCATACCTTTACTCAATGATATGTACCAAAATCACTATTTTCCTGCATAATAATTTGACAAAAATATTCTAACATGCATGCTCATACATTGCCATAAAGGATTTTGTAAAAGATTCCTTTCAATCAAGGTCGGTCTAATATTTAATAGAACGAGAACTATCATTTTGTATCCATTATGCAATAAACATTATGTTTTCAAATAACCATAATTCTGTACCTTTAAGCTCAAAACTTAAAAAGTGCTTTCATATTCAACATCACATTTTAAAAATATTACCATGATTTCTCTAGATATAAGTGGCATTCAAAAATGTTTATTCCTTAAAACAAAAAAGCTGTATCCTGAAGCAACAAGAGAAAAAATACATAAATTGTGCCTGATAAAAAAAATATGCCTTATAAAAATTAAAAGCTTCTGAGTTTCAAAAGTCACCCACAGAATGAGAGAAAATATTTGCTAATCATGTATTTACTAAGGGGATTTTTAGGACTTGTACCTAGAAAATATAAAGGACACATTAACTCAATAATAAAAGATAAATAATCTAACATTAAAAAGGGCAAGTATATCAATAAAAATTTCTCCAAATATCTACCAAAATGGTTGATAAACACATAAAATATGTTCATCATTAACCAGAAGGAAAATGCAAACCAAAGTCACCATGACATATAACTTCCCATTCAGTAGGATGGCTATAATCAGGAGGACAGACAATAATAAGTGTTGGCAAGGATGTGAAGAAATTAAAACCCTTGTACATTGCTGGTGGGAATGTAAAATAGTGCATCTATTTGTGTGTTTTCTTGTTTTTTTAATATATTTTTTTTTGGTTTTAGAGGGGAAGAGAGAGAGAGGGAGAGAGAGATAGAAACATCAATGGTGAGAGGGAATCATTGATCAGCTGCCTCCAGCATGCCCCTATTGGGGATTGAGCCCACAACCTGGGCATGTGCCCTTGACCAGAATTGAACCCATGACCCTTCAGCCTACAGGCTGATGCTCTATTCACTGAGCCAAACTAGCTAGGGAAAATAGTACATCTATTTAAAAAGCAGCCTGGAAATTTTTCAAAACATTACCTATAAAGTTACCATATGACCCAACAGTACAAATGTCTTTACACAAAAACTTGTACATGAATGTTTATGGCAACATTATTCATAATAGCCAAAGAGTGGAAACAGTCTAAATGTTCATCAACTAATGAATGGATAAGTAAAATATGGTATATTCAGTATAGTGGAATATTATTTGGCCATAAAAAGTCAGAAAGTTCTGATATACACGTTACAACATGGATAAACCTTGAAAATATGCTGAGTGAAAGAAATCAGTCGGGCTGGGTCACCTGCAGCCCTGAAGCCATTCCTTCTGCCTCTTCACCTCAGCTGCCCTGGACCAGCTCTCTTCTTCTTTTGCCTTTTTTAAATATTTTTATTGATTTCAGAGAATAAGGGAGAGAAAAAGGGAGATAGAAACATCAATGATGATGCCCCACACTGGTGATTAAACCCGAAACCCAGGCATGTGCCCTGACCAGGAATCCAACCGTGACCTCCTGGTTCACAGGCTGATGCTCAACCAATGAGCCATGTTGGGCAGGCTATTCCCACAGCCTTTACAAAATATTGAGAAAATATAATTTAGTCCTGCCCATGAGAAAAAATGAATAATAATGCTTTTTTAAATTAACTGGAACTATGATACAGGAAATCTACGGCAGGAACTATAGAAGAGAAAACTGCTAATTCAGGTGTAATTCAGGATTCACTCTATTAGAGCGATAGGTGTGGGCACACCCCAAGGGAAAGTTCAATGGTAAATACAGAGAGAAACATTACAGGCCTTGTGGTCTGGGAGGACTGTCCTCCTGAGAATGTGATTATAAAACTGAAAAAGTGAAATTTTTATGCAAGTGTTGGTGAGCGAAATTTTCTGGCACAGTAGATGCTCCATAATATTGTTTGGATGAATGAATAAATAAAAAGCTTATGTATATTTCTCAATCCCTCATTGCCTTAGCTTTTATCCTGAAATATGGGACACAGACATTTGCAATGTGGGTTTATTGCATGTTGTTTAGTTGTCTAATAGTATTTTCCATCTTGTCCCTACCCAAAATAGACTTTTTTTAACTCAAAACAAGAGGCTATTACTAAATACACAGTGGCCATTAAACTCAGTTCATAAACTAAAGTGTGTAACAAACCACTTTATTATTCTGTGAGTGAGCTGACTTTGATTGGAAGTCCTCATTCTAGAATGATGGGAATGTATTGCACCAACTCGGGTTCTCCCCATAATTTCACAGGAAAGTTAAGAGATTGCCAAGGCATGCTTAGCATCTTGGTTCATCCATGCCAGGTTCTGCTGAGACATTCCCCTTGCCATTTTGGTCACTGGTTCAGACAAGTCCCATCAGTCTGCCCTAATCATGACCCCCTCACATCTGGCCTCTGGGCCACACCCACACCACCATCAGGTGCACAGAAAATGTTCCCTGGCTCCAGAACAGATACTCCTCACAATACTCTTCAGCCAGTCTTTCTGGTTATATCAGGCAGATCTCTCTTTTGTTCCCACCCAACTCTTGGAACTCAAAGGTTCTTTTCCAGGACTTTCTTTATAATCTTCCAGCTTCCACCATCAGCAGCCCAGGGATGAGGGTCAGAATAAGAATCCACCAATATGGAGACCCAGTTCTCCCACAGTCATCTATTTCCCCAAACTCAAGAAGTCCAGGCTCTTGTTAATCTTATGCCTGAATCCAAGTGTTTTAAGGTCCAATAATTCAACTAGTTTATCTTTGTTCTGTTGTATCTTCCTTTCTCTGAGGAAATGAAAGCAGAGTGGGTCAGGTGCCTAGTGATGGAAGGGTAACAGTAACTGAAAATGCCAAGCAAAACACTCTACTGGCTCATGTTCTGGTGATTCTACCAGATAATTTTGCAAAAGTAAGAAGTGTGGTGTGAGCTTTTGCACAGAGTAGAGGGGGACCTGCTACTGTTATACACCTGAAGCCACAACCCCCAGTTCTGGGGCACAGCCTGGGTTGTGCTAAATATGAGATGAAATGGGGCGGGTGGGGAAGAATTAGCAAGTCTTTCTCAAAGTTGGAAGGTGAAATTATTTCAAGCTTTTGTTTTCAAACCTTCTACCTTGACCCTTTCTCAGGGTGTCAGAGCTGTTGTCCAGACAGCAGAATTCAGTCCCAGGAGACAAAAGAGGGGATGACTCTGCTTCACTCTTCATGGTCAGACTAGATCTAGTGGCCATGACCTTCAGGGGTCTCCCCTGGGGACACCCTGGGAAGAAGGGAGCTGAAAATTGCCCCTGTACAATCAGGGGAACACACCAAGCACATATAAGCTGGAGAACGGATGCCTGTGGAAAGGCTGGGGCCAAAAGGCAATGACTTAAAATACCAAAGGCTGTGGAAGAACCAAAGAATGGGGAGGAAGTCACAGAGGCAGGTTTTATTCAAATAAGAAAGATTATTAGACTTAGTGATCACATTGGAAGGTATATAAATGTTGAATCACTGTACACTTGAAACTAATATAATGTTGTATGCCAATTATACTTAAATAATAGAAAGGTAAATAATTATTTTTTTAAGATGTGTACAAAGAAAAGGTTATTCCAGGAGAGTCAGCACCCCTTCCTTAACAAGTGTCCAATAGGAAGCTGGCTGGCCTGACAGAAACATAACAGATTTCTGGTTGAGGCAGAGTTTGGTCCAAATGGCCTGTAAAGTCATAGCAAACCACAAAGAGCTCATGAGTTTAGTGTCTAGGTCTAAGTTGGCTGATGCCATTGCCTATTGAAGCAAATATAAAAGCAAAGAGCCAAATGATCCATCTTTAAGAATAAACCCACAATTCTAAAAATTCCATTTCTCTTTATTAAAAAGTCATTTTCATTTAATATTCTTAAGAGCAAATCTTAATGACAGGGGAGGGGCATGTAATAAAATAGAATGATGGTTATTTAATGGCTACTCACTATAAAGAAATTTTCTTAGAGATCCTGGAGACTGACAGCGGTCTCTTCATGGTGTTACACCTGCTGCTTTCTCAGATTTCCCACTATTTATAATAATAAAAGTGTAATATGCTAATTAGACTAGACAGCCAAATGACCTTCCAGACATCATTCTGGACGTCCTTACGGATGAAGCTGCCATGGCAGGGGCCGAGGCAGAGGCAGTTAGGAGTGATCAGGCAGGCAGGTGAGCAGTTAGGGGTGATGAGGCAGGAAGGCGAGTAGTTAGGGGCAATGAGGCAGGCAGGCAGGCAAGTGGTTAGGAGCCAGTGGTCCTGGATTGCAAGAGGGATGTCCGACAGCGGTATCAGTCCTAAACCGGTAGTCGGACATCCCCCAAGGGGTCCCAGAATGCAAGAGGGTGCAGGCCAGGCTGAGGGACACCTTGCCCCCCAATACACAAATTTCATACACCAGGCCTCTAGTCTATAATAATAAAAACATAATATGCTAATTAGACTGGATAGCTGAACAACCTTCTGGACATCCTTCTGGACGACCTTCTTGATGAAGTGGGGCTGCGAGGGCCAAGGTAGCCACCGCAGCTGCAAGGGCTGAGTCTCTTGCAAGAATTTCATGCATTTGGCCTCTAGTCTGATTAATAAATGCTCCACAAAGATTCAACCTCATCTCTATTTATTTGGCCCAGCAGCGATGGGCAGCAGGGACCCTTTCGTGCCCAGTATCAGTAAGTTCATTGTCTAATTTGCTGTTACAAATTGGCCTGCTTATCTATATTCTCTTGAGATAAGTAATCTCAAAAAAATCTAAATCTGAGTTTAGGCTTTTACCTTTCATACTAGTCTTCCTTAATTACACTTTCTTCAGTCAACTTGTTTTTATTTCAGGCACCAAAGGAGGGGGGAAAAATCATATAAACACAAGCAAACCTGTCCTTTATACCTATGGGGGAGTAGATTTTCAGGGGGGGAAGGTGGGGAGAGAAATTATACTAATTTGAAGAAGTAGCTAACCTGGAACTAACTACTGTAAACTGCAAACTCTCCAGCCAGTTCCAGCTTTATTCATTTGCTCAGTCATATAGGATGCTGTGGTGTTGGATGCCAACCAGAGTGCCTGAGGTCAGCTGTCACCTCGGCAAACCAAGAAAGACTAGTTTCATCTTGGGCTGCAAAAAGAAGATAAAATGGAGGAATACTTTTTAAAAATAGCCAACACCTTCTTTTACTTTTTGTTTCACTTGATTATACTTTTTCAGGTGTTTTGTGTATTTTTTTATTAGTCTGGTTTCTTGCTTATGTCATAATGGGTTTGGTTAGCCTTGTTTGAGCCTTCAGGGCCCTTAACTTAAGTAACTCTTTATATCAGTGTTTATCCTTCCAAATGCCAATATTGAAACAGGAGCTGATAGTATGGGTCTATTCAACACTATCACCATTTTTCTTTCAGGAAAGGTGTGATTTTGTGAAGGAACTGCTACCCAATGTTCTTATTTAGATACGATAAAGAAATTATAAAATGGGGAGTATGAGAAATCCCACCTAAGATTGGCCTTTGAAACTGTAAATTTAACTATGAAAACATTGTCATGAACCATTGATTACACCTTTCATGAGACTTGCTATTTCAGAAGGAAAGGGCAGGGAGACAAGGACACATTTCAAAAACTTAACTGTATTCCTGTGTTGGTCATTTTCACACCCTTTCTCTAATGATTTCAGAGTGGCCAAAGCACTAGCCTTACACATTTCAGGTCCCTGGTGCCTGAATAGTGACCCAGTCATAAACCTCATGTGAGCCCAAGGACCTATGCCTAAGGTGTCTCCACCTCATGTCCAATTACCCTCAGGCCTCAGTTTGGATACATCACCTCCTACTGGGAGTCAAACAAGCCCTCATGCTTCCCCTGTCATATTGAACTAAGATTGTTTGCTTGCACCTCAAGGGACAGTGAGCATCTTAACTAGGACTTACCTGCACCTTTCTTAAGTATTGCTCTTTCTCAGTACCTAGTACATTGCCTAGAATACAGAAGATGTTCATAAAAGGTTGAATAAATAGAAACACACATTCTCACTCATTTTACTGTCTGCAATGTTCTCATCAAAGCCCAGTGAGATAGAACCAAAACATTAAAGTACAGAGGCAAGTAGCTAACACTTTGTTCTAAACATGTAGTTTTAGAACAAGAGCACTTTATAAAATTTGAGCTACTAGCAGTAAAATCTTACAGAAACATAAATGAACTGGCCTCAAACATGCTCCATTGTCATCTGGCTACTACACACTTTCCTGAAAACAACTAGTTGAATGCAAATAGGGAAGTTCACCAATTATGCTCTCCCACCAAGAAACTTCAGAAATACACAAGCTGTTTCCCATTGGGTGTATTTTTCCTTAGGAGGCAAAATAATAAATATTTCTAGTCTCAGGAATAGAAGGTAAGTTGTGTTATACAGGTATAAAGTGTTACTGAAAGTTCAGACAGCTTCGTAGGTTCGTGACAAGGCCTTATCTTGAGGGTCGTTTTTTTCAGGAACTAAAGTAGTTTGGGGAGACATAATAGGTAAGTAAATAATATCTTAGAACTACAAATGCTTACTCTGACAATTAGTATTTTATTGACTTTCTGTACAGTAAATGCCTTTATAGATGTATTTTCTATTTCTAGAATTAAATAAGTTGGTCCTAAAGATTCATAAGAGAGGGTGTTGATGAAAAAAAAAAAGGTTCCACAATAAAACTGACAAGTCCAGTGAAGGAAAGTGACCTCATAGGATGATCTGAATCATAAATTCCTAACTGGGCAGGTCATGCTGGGTAGTCAGACCCAGGCATATACCTTCTTCAGTGAAAGATTTATCTTTGCCATTAGCAAGCCCTGTCCATTGTTCTTGAGAATCTAGGTTAACACACCTTTGAAATGCCAGAGTAATCCTCTCTTTTAGACCAGTTGGAGGCATAAACATCTTCAAGAAATCACATAACCCTGATAACTATGCTATAATCCAATCCCCACTTTGCTTTCTCCCACCCTCAAGTAATCTTCCTTATTTCCTCCCTTAATTCAAAGGTATAAGATAGCAAACTTCTTCTCTGAAGCATTTGAGATCTTGCTTCCCATCACTTGTCATCAGTTTTGCTCAAAACAACTCTTTTAAAATTTTCTACAGGTTTGGATGATTCTTACATTGACAAGAGTAAGGAAAGAAAAGTTAGGGATGGAGAGAATAACCAATTTTGTGGATAAAAGTAAACACTTTTCTATAGTTTACCTTGGAATAATTTTTAATGCTTCAGTAAAAATTTGGAATTTTGTTAATTTGGATTATTTTTTTAATAATCCCTCAATTTAATTTACTCTCACTGTTTTAATACATTTTTCTTCAATGACTAGAAATATTTGTGTATGTCCCAAAATATATGCACAGATCATCTTTTAAAATCAGTAAGATGAAATGGCAATTTTATATTATTTAAATAACATTAATTCACACATACTCTTTATATTTGAAAATTTAAATTAGATATATTTCCAAAACAATAGCACAAATGACATTTCCACTGAGTATGAAAATGGTAAGTAGGAACTATACTAAAGTAGAAGAAAAAAACTAGGTGTGAAAACAGGAGTGTGGAAACATGGGAAGTAATCTCAACAGGTGATCTGATCATAAATTTCTAACTGGCAGGTCATAATGGGTAGTCACACCCCTGGCCTATAACTTTTTTACTAAATGGCTTACCTTTGCCTTAAGCAAGTCCTGCCCATTGTTTAACACATCTAGGTTAACACACCTTTGAAATGCTTCCCTTTATTCCCCTCCTTCAAAAGCATGCAAGAGAACATATAATCTCAATTTTCCTGCAACCCCATCCCTGTTTTACTTTATCCCACCTTCATGTAATCTTCCTTTTGTGTATGTCCGTCCTTAATCTTAAACACAAAAAAGAAACTGCAAACTGTTGTTCTTCAAACCATTGATCTCAGTTTGTTGAACTCTTACTTCCAGGTGTATCCTCTGTTTGACTCAAAATAAATTTTTATAAAATTTATCTACAGTTTTGCCTCACACATGCCAGAATGGCTACCATCAATAAACCAACAAAGTACAAGTGCTATCGAGAATGTGCACAAAAGGGAACCCTTGTGCTCTGCTGGTAGGAATGCAGACTGGTGCAGCCACTGTGGAAAACTGTATGGAGTTTCCTCAAAAAATTAAAAATGGAACTGCTTTACTTTATTTTATTTTATTCTTTATTGATTAAGGTATTACATATGTGTCCTTGTGCCCCCCACTCCCCCTCATGCCCTCATCCC
>NW_006298678.1:46913-60962 GCF_000327345.1 Myotis davidii | reverse complement strand
TCACAGGATTGCTGCAGCTATTTGGGGTCTTTTTTTATTCCATATGAATTTTTGGAGAGTTCATTCTAGGTCTGTGAAATATGCCATTGTTATTTTAATGGGGAGTGCATTGAATCTATAGATTGCTTTTGGTGGTATGGACATTTTAATGATGTTGATTCTAACAATTCATGAACACGGCATGTTCTTCCATCTGTTTATGTTTTCCTCAATCTCTTTTTTTTGTGTACTGTAGTTTTCCAAGTACAGGTCTTTTACCTCCTTAGTTAAGTTTTTTGGTGTGTTAGTAAATGGGGTTGTTTTTTTAATCCCCCTTTCTGTAAATTCACTAGAAACTGCCTTTTGACCCAGTGATCCCAATTCTAGGAATATATCCTAAAAATCCTGAAACACCAATCATAAAGAATATATATACCCTTATGTTCACAACAGCATCTTTTATAAAAGCTGAGATCTAGAAACAGCCCAAGTGGATCATCAGTAGATGAGTGGATAAAAAATTGGTGGTACATTTACACCATAGTATACTATGCTGCTATAAAAAATAATGATCTCTTACCCTTTGAAACATCATGGAGGAACCTGGAGACTATTGTACTAAGCAAAATAAGCCAGTCAGAAAAAGACAAATATCACATGATCTCACTCATATGTGGAATGGAATGAACAAAATAAACTGATGAACAAAATAGATCGAGGGTCATGGAAGCATGGAACAGACTAACAAATCTCAGAGGGAATGGGGAAAGGGAGCAGGAAGAGATACCAAAGAACTTATATGCATATATTCATAACTCATAGACACAGACTGTAGACAATAGTGCAATAAAGGCCCGGGGTGAAGTGGGAGCAGGGTGTAATACTCTCAACAATAAAAATAAATTTTAAAAAAAAGATACAGAAAAATTACATACAGGTTTGGATGTTCTTATGTCAACATTTACTTGGTGTAATACTGCAGGATTCTGTAGAAGCCTACCCAGGACCACCTGCAGACCAGCCCCTTGCTCCATACCAGCAGGGGTCCACTGTGCTCCACCAGCTCCTCCATTCACAGGGGTGGGGGGTGTCTTTTCTCAGAATCTCAAACCTACCTGCTTTAGGGAGCGGTTCCTGACCTTATCTAAATTGTTATTATGTGACTACTTTTATTTTGGATTTTTTAAATTGGCTCAAAAAAATTTTAAAACTAACATGGGAAATGGTGCCCCTGAGGCCAACAAGCACACTACAGTCAGACTCACAATAATGTTCCTGCAAGTTTTATGTAATATGTACAAAGCCTCAACTAGTGAGTATCTATAGAAATAGGGAGCCTTAACTAAAACTGATAGGTGCTTAGGATGGCAGAAAGAGGGCTCTTTTGATACCTCTAAATTATTTTTTTGCACACTCAATTGGAAAATATAGACTCCAACTTGAATTGAATTAATGGAATGCTAACCTTGTTTGGAAAATAGAAACCTCTAAAAAGGAGCATGAATGAACTTTCTTCTCTTCAAGAAATTAATAAAAATATTTCAGAGATTGTCTCTATAAGGCTCCTATCAACATTTTTGCTTGTGAAAATATGCAATCCATTTTTCCAATATAAGAAAAAAAATATTTTTCCAGAATTGGAGCAAATTTCCAGTTTTTAACCCTATTCTTTTCTGCTGCTGTAAGATTTTTGGAGCTTCTGATTCAAGCAGCTGCCTACATCTTCTTTGAGCACTAATGCTTACTACACACTTTCTGTTTTCCAAAGAGATTGGAAAAACAGACATCTGCTACTCAACAAGTGAGGCTATGGCTGAAGCTTGCTACATGTTGCTGACAGCCCCAATGGATGCCTGGGACCTAAGTCCCGAGAGAAAGAGATTCCCTCACTGGCTTCTGACAGGAGCAGTTGGATGCTTATGGCCTTAGGACTAGATTATAAAAATGCTTGACTGATGAGTCAAACTACCCATGGAAAGGAAATAATTCTATTTCTGTTCCATAGAGTATACTTTAACTCAAGCTCCATCCTGCAAAATTCTTTGGATTCAGAAACTAAAGGTCCCAGGTTCATTTTTCTATTGTATGAAGAGCACAAGATCAGAGTTCAGAGGCTTCATTCAGATCCAAACCTGTGAGGAATCTGCTGCATGGTTTCCATACGTCAGCTGTCTTCTCCACATTTCACTTTCCTTACCCAGAAATGGACTGTTAACTGGCTTATCGATGTGGGCTGCATGTTTTGTGTGCACAGACTCTTTGTGCTCAATTCTCCCTTTGCTGGCTCTTGACCTCCCAGAACTCAGATTTTCCAAAGGGAGATTATGTTTGGGAATGGAAAAGAGACTGAAACAGAGAGAAAAAGTGGGCAGATTCTCTAAATTGGGTAGGGCAGGATACCTGCAGTTCTTGCAACAGCAGGCCCAAGGCTCTAACAGAAGCACCTTGATGGTGCACCTAGGAGATGGGACTGCCAATGTTAGGGACCTGGATGAGGACTCCTGAGCTCATACATGGTGCAGAAGCAACAGAACCACAGTCCGTCAAGGGGAATGCAGAAGGAGCCAGGAACATTTGAGCAGCAGCTATCCAAGCCAAACGCTGGAGAAAACTCCCCAACAGTTTTGCTTACGTGAGACCCTGGGAATCTGAACCTTCCCTTGACGGGGAACTCTAGGAATGACTGAGAAAGAATTCCCAACCACATACTAGAATACAAAGCACAGTAAAATCAAATATGATGTGAAAAGGAACTAATTTAAAGGAAACAATAGAGTGGGTCATTTTGTAAAGTGGGGTTGTTTGTGGGTAGCAGTCATATCTGCTGCGTGTAACTGGTGTATCAACACATGGATCTCAAGGGCCTATTGGGAGGTGACTTCAATAGAAGTGAGATTAAATATGTAAAATGTTGTGCAAATATCTTCACTATTTGATGTGAAGCCAGCTTGACAGTGTGGAGGACATTAACCTGCCCAAGGACAGGACCTTTCACATTTTCCTCCTGGATGGTTTTAAGATGAAACATACTTTTAAATAGAGTAGGAAGGGTTGAGGTTGCTTAACATTTTGAGATTAAATTGTCTCTACTCAAGGGGGCAAAAAAGCCAAACAAAAATCAAACAAAGTACTAAGGCTTTATTTCAAAGGAGCACAAGCATTCTGTTATGCATTACAGGATGATGCTCTCAGGAAGGAAATTGGTTTCAACCTGAAGAGCATCAGGGCCTAACTTACAAGAGCAGATAGAGCTCAGCTTACAGCCAAGCCTCTCCACATAAAATAAGGCCAGCCACTGCTCGCAGGAAAAACGAAATCAGATCCCAAACGTTTGAAATGTTTTTATTTGGGCGGGGAGGGGGGTTAAGGGAATGGTTAGATGGCGTGTGTGTGTGTGTGTGTGTGTGTGTGTGTGTGTGTGTATGCCCGTGCGCGCGCGCGCGCGCACACACACACACACACACACACTCTTTAGTTTTAAAAATATATAGATCATCAGGGACTGTTTAGACTTAGAACACTCCCGCAATCTAGTGCCATGGGCTCTTACCCAGGGGCTGGAATGGCCATGTGAAACACACAGCAGCCCCTCCCCCCACACGCACACCCCCACACAGACCTCCCACATGCAGGACTTTAATGATCTGGGGAAGATTCCTTTACTACTCTGTCTCAAAAACGTACACGATGTCTTACAGATGATAGATTTACAGCAGTTAAAATCAGTGATTGTACCTGGCAAGGAGCCAGATAAGCCACATTTGCCACAAATGATCTACATGTGGCTCACCTTTCTTACCCTTCAAAGAACATACCCTTAACAATGCCTTCCCAGAAAGTACAGAAGAGTAAAGCCATGAGGCTCCCAACATCTTAGCAGGGAGCGCACTGACAGCAGAACAGCAAACCTCCCTCTCAGAACTCATTTCCACATGTTCTGACAGAGATTTTGCTCTCTAACCGCCAGCTTATAAACTCCTTTCCCGGGCGAGCATACAATTGGCCTTAAAATGAGAAAGCAGAGGCTCTCACTCAGAAAGTGAGAACTCAGATCTGTCAATTCATTTAGTCCATTTTCTACATGACAGAGAGCTCTTTCTCTCATTAAATAGGAACAAGTCACAACATTTGGAAAGTGGAAAATCACAAGGGCCAAATTACAGGATTATCTTCAGAAAAGAAGGATGTTTAATGTCCTTCTGGAGCAGCCGTTCTCAACCTGTGGGTTGCAACCCCTTTGGGGGTCGAACGACCCTTTCACAGGGGTTGCCTAATCACATATAGTTTTTGTGATTAATCACTATGCTTTAATTATGTTCAATTTGTAACAATGAAAATACATCCTGCATATCAGATATTTACATTACGATTCATAACAGTAGCAAAATTACAGTTATGAGGTAGCAACGAAAATAATTTTATGGTTGGGGGTCACCATAACATGAGGAACTGTATTAAAGGGTCATGGCATTAGGAAGGTTGAGAACCACCGTTCTGGAGGATCGTCAATTCAGCCACCAAAGATAGGGAAGGGAGGGGCTCCTCAGCCTTTAATCAGAATGCTTCCAGATCAACAGTCATAGGACATGCCTGGCTTGGGGGCTGGGAGAGAGCAGGGCAAGATCTCTTTGTGCATGTTGGTCACATTATGAGACTTAGAATTCTAGCTCACTTTCCAACTCCCTTTCAACTTCTGTCTCCCTTACCTGGGGGGACAGGGTTGGGGTGTTAAGCATGATCACATATAAGAAAAACATAAATTATGTAAACTGATGAACCTTAGCCTGGCTTTTGCCTGTTCCTCTGAATGAAATCAGACTCAGAAGGTTCCAGTTAGTTTTGGTGCATAACAAAATGCTAAAATTTTGTGCATTTCATCAATTGTTTGCTTAGCAATTTGGGCTGGACTAAGCTGGCCAGGCTAACCTGGGCTGGGCTCGTTTGTATACCTGAAATCTGAGGGGTCAGTTTAAGCTGGCAGTGGGCAAGTGAGCCTGCACTTTTTCCCACAGGGGTCCTAGGTAGGCTCTAAGGAAGTGTGAAAACCTCTTCGAGACCAGCCATGAGGGGTTTCCCAAAAAATTAAAAATAGAACTACCATATGATCCAGCAATTCCACTTCTGGGTATATATCTGAAAAAATAAAAAACACTAACTAGAAAAGACATATGCACTCCCATGCTTATTGCAGAGTTGTTTATAATAGTCAAGATATGGATGCAACCTCAGTGAAGAAAATGGGGGACATCTGCAATAATGTCAACAATTTTTTTAAAAAATATGAAAGAAACCTAGGTATCATAGATAGATGATTGGACAAAAATGATGTGATACATATATACAAATGGGATATTACTTGGCCATAAAAGAATGAAATCTTACCATTTGCAACAATGTGGATGACCTAGACTCAGAGTATTTTACTAAGTGAAATAAGTCAGATAGAGAAAGACAAATACTATAAAACTTCAAGTATATGTGGAGTCTAAAGAATAGCCCCAACAAAACAGAAACAGAGAACAAATTGACAGTTTCAAAATAAGAGGTTGGATGCAAAATAATCAATCAATAAAAATTAAAATAAAAAATAAACCCTCTGGCTTGCAAAGTTGCTAAAACAGTTAGAAAGCAAATACTTCCTGTTCATTCAACAAATACTTCGTATGCTCCTTCAATAATCACACTGGGGATGGGTGTTTGTTTGTTTTGGTTAATCCTCACCTGAGGACATTTTTGCATTGATTTCTTTTTACAGAGAGTGGAAGGGAGGGAGAAAGAAACTAATGTGAGCGACATCAATTGGTTGCCTCTTGCTGAATCCCCAACCAGAGCCCAGGATTGAGCCCGCAACCCAGGTATGTGCCCTTGGTCGGAATCCAACCTGATACCTTTCAGTCCACCTGCAGAAGCACTATCCACTGAACCAAACCAGCATTTTTTTTACCCACAGCCTGTGTATGTGCCCTCATCTGGAATTGAACCCATGACCCTTTGGTGCATGGGAGGACACTCTAACTCCTGATTCTCACTGACCAGGGCCTGGAGGTACATTTAAAAATATTTTTTCAAATCTGCCCTGGCCAGGTGGCTTAATTGGTTGGAGTCTTAACCTGTACACCAAAGGATTTCCTGTTGTATTCTAGGTGAGGGCACATACTTATGTTTAGGTTAGATCCTGGTGGGTCAATAGGTGCAGAGGCAGCCTACTGGTATTTCTCTGTCACATGGATGTTTCTCTCTCTAAAAATCAATTTTAAAAACATCCTCAGGTGAGAAATAAAATTTATATATATATATTAAAAATTTTTCAGCTCTAAAATTTTATTTGGTTCTTTTTAAAATTTTATTTTTCATTTATAGTTCACATTCAATATCCTATCCTATATAATAAAACCCTAATATGCAAATCGACCCAACGGTGGAATGACTGGTCTCTATGAACTAAACATAGGCGCTGCTCCCTGGTGGTCAATGTGCTCCCACAGGGAGAGTGCCACTCAGCCAGAAGTCAGGCTCATGACTGGCAAGTGCAGCAGCAGTGGCGGGAGCCTTCACGGCAGCACTAAGGAGCAGCAAGCTGAAAGGTAGGGAGCTGCAAGCAGGCAGGAGGTAAGGAGTGAGGGGTCCCAGACTGCAAGAGGGCACAGGCCAGGCTGAAGGCTCCCCCACCCCCAGTGCACTAATTTCATGCACTGGGCATCTAGTAAAATAATATTGAATGTCAATTGTAATTGAAAAAATTTTAAAAGCCCAACTTTGAACTGGCACAAAGTCATTTCTGCATATTTTATTGGTTAGAACAAGTCAACAAGTCAAACCATAGTCAACAGTCTTCACTTCCCAAGCTGCAAAGCCATAGCAAAGAGGAACAGCTACCAGGATGGGAGTAATTTCTGACTAGTTTTTTAATTGCCACAGAATGGAAAAAGCCTTCTGGGTTAGTCTGTTCAGACTACCATAACAAAATAACACAGACTGGGTGGCTTAAACAACAGACCTTTATCTTCTGACATTTCTGGATGGTAGAAGTCCAAGATCAAGATGTCAGCAGAGTTGGTTTCTTCTAAGTCCTCTCTTCTTAGCTTGTTCATGGCCATCTCTCTGTCTTCACATGGTATGTTCTCCATGCTCACACTTCCCTTGTTTCTCTCTGTGTGTCCTAATGCCCTTTTCCTACAAGGACACCACTTAGATTGGAGTAGACTCCACCCTAATGACCTCATTATTTAATTCAATTACCTCTCTAAAGGTCATATTCACATTCTGAGTTACTGAAGCTTAAGGGGAATACAACATATGCCACACCACCACAAAAACACAAAACAACCAAGATAGGACATTGATGAAGGGAGATCAAATAAAATCTTTCATGCCAAAACCAGAAGTACTCCAGCAATGCCTTCACCTCCTGCAGTCTGGACACACTGGGTGCAGTGGCTTGTCAGTGTTCCACATCCCAAATCCCTGCAACCTTTCAGTCTGTCAGCTGCTGCAATGTGCATCCATTTAACTTCACCCCTTCTGCACTAATGCAGTCTACCTACCTCTTCTGAAACATAACACTCACCAAAGAGAGTTTATATCAGGGGACACTGGGGAATCTCAGAATGCCTTGAATCTAGTGGACCTCTGAGAAATCAGTAAATCTCAGGTGTGGTGAGTGTCCACTGTGCTAAAGACAAATATTAGGATGATGTGGGGGTGCAAGCAGTGAAGAGACAGACCTGTCCAAACCTCAAAGCACATGTGAGGTAGATGAGAAGTCATGAGGCCCAGTAGGATGGGGTTCCAACATAGGAAACCTCAGGAGTGGTTTCTTCTTTTGTGATAAAAATAGAAGCCCGGTGCACGAATCCATGAATGGCTGGGGTCCCTCGGCCTGGCTATCGATCATGGCCAATCAGGGTCATCTTACTTGGTACTGATTGGGGCCATGGGGACTGGCTGGCTGGGGAGGGATCATGGGAGGGCTCCAGGGCCTGTCTGGCCCTCTCGCCCAGTCCCGATTAGCCAGACCCCAGCAGCAAGCTAACCTACCAGTCCAAGTATCTGTCTCCTGGTGATCAGTGCACATCATAGCAACTCGGTCAGACATTTAGCATATTATGCTTTTATTATATAGGATTATGTCCTCATGGCTAAATATCAAAATGAACTAAGAACGAGGAAGTTTTGACCAGCCCTAAGAATTAACTCATTTCTCATTTATAAACTATTCTCCAAGTGCCTTTCAAGACACCTGAGTGTGTCCTTTGCTCCTCTGGGTGTTCAGTTCAAAGGCCCCTTCTTGGCAAGCACATTGGTGATAGGCACAGGTATGGAACCTGATAAGCTTCTTTCCCTTCAAGTCTTAAAAACATCTGCTGCTGTAAAAGCTAAGCCTGCATGTTGCCAAAGCAAAATACAATAAGAGCACAAGAGAGCCTAGTGTTTGTCCAGAATCTGCTTTTCCATTTTTATGGCAATGCCTCCCTTGTTTGATCAGTATGGGGAGCCAGCTGCCTCACCTGCATACCTCACTTTCTCTCTCACCTCTGCTGAGACAGTGCTTTAGGGAAGTCAGCCAAATTCCTCAAGTCAGTGCCTCACTCTTGGACATGAGTGTCAACCATGAAGAAAAGAATAGTCCACATGTCATAATAAATGTCACAATAAAATCAATGTTTCTTTTCTCTCAACAGAATATGTTTACATTTCAAGCTATGACTCAGTAAATGTCCAGAGATGTGAAAATACATAGAAGTGGCTTTTCTTTTCCTTTTTGTCTTCCAGGGAAACACGATGACATCAGTCAATAAAGGGGGTTGATAACAGAGGGAAGCTGTGTATAATCAGTAAACCTCAGGGACTAGGAAGACAACACAGATCCATTTCAAAGCTGAGGACTAAGAAAATTCAGAAATACAGAAAGAGTAATTCTGATGACTAGCTTCTGTCCATAATTAGCTTTTAAAAGATGTTTCCTTATTTATGAACTTTATGTGCAAGGCCAAATTTAAACTAGGAAAGAAGGAATGTATATCTAAAGGTTTCTTAGTGTCAGGCATTGTATATCCATTATTGGAAACAAAAGGTTAGGTTCATCACTTCATAAGAATATGATATTTAATCTTCTACTTCTAGCAGAATCCCCATATTTGTATGAAAGTGGACTTCAAAATACTCTGCCTGATGTGAACTTTAAATTAACATTTTTCATGTAATGCATTTTAATAAACATACAATCATGAAATGCATATATTTAAGTAGAGTATTTTATCAAGATGCAAACATAGCTATACAATTTCTACACATCTTATTGGCTTATTATGAATTAACTAGAGGTCTGGTGCATGAAATTCATGCATGGGCAGGGGGGATGGTCCCTCAGCCTGGCCTGCACCCTCTCTAATTCGAGACCCCTTGGCGGATGTCTGACTGCCAATCCCTGTGGGATCAGGCCTAAACCGGCAGTCGGACATCATTCTCACAATCCAGGACTGCTGGCTCCGAACCGTTCACCTGCCTGCCTGCCTGCCTGATTGTCCCTAACCACTCTGCCTGCCTGCCTGATCTCCCCTAACTGCACTCCCCTGCTCGCCTGATTGCCCTTAACTGCTCCCCTGCCAGTCTGATCACCCCTAATCACCTCTGCCTCGGCCCCCACCACTGTGGCTTTGTCCAGAAGAAGGACTGGATGATTGGAAGATGTCCAGTTGACCCAGTTTAATTAGCATATTACCCTTTTATTAGTATGGATTTCCTTTTGCAGTGTGTGTGTGTGTGTTCATTTGGTTTTGTTTATTGGGTTTTTGTTGTCACTTAGTGAGACACTCTGAAATGTGCTTGGTTTCACTCAAAGATCTCTGAGGAATGCTGAAGTTCACAGGCACCATCCTACAGCAGCACAAAGATCTGTACTAGGTCTCACAATAAGGAGAGATTAAGAAGCAAGGTTATTGTGTCCTGGGAAAATCAGCTTCAGAGGACAGCACATACCAGTGGTGAGGATCAGGCTACAACGTGAGTTTGCGCTATGCAACATTTAAGTGGTGCTGCTCTGGTATTTCGACCACCAAATTTAGATTCTCTAAGATTAGATGGAGCATGAAGAGACACTTCAGTCTGAAAACCAAGCTCTTGCCTAGCTTTTTTATTGTATATCATATGACTTCTCAAAACCAGAGCAAGACTGCAATTAGACCTGGAAAGAAAAATGCCTGTGATGACCACATACCCATTTCCTAATGGTAAACACAACTTTCGGAGGTGCCTGCATTTATTCACTCCTCCCTGAACTTATGCAATAAAACTTCATGATGACTAATATTCTTTTAATTCCTTCCTCCATTTTCTATAATTATAAAATTTTTAACTTGTCCTGTCATGAAAAATAGCCTCTAGGATGGACAGTTGAATGCATACACCCATATATAGGAAATTAGAACTTTTGGAAACTCACTTCCCTGAAAAATCATTCTCAGCAAAGCTCTAACCAGTAGAAATTAGCCAACAACCACATATACAAAGATGGAAAACAATTCTACATGGAGTATAGTATGCCCTATATCAACATCCAATAGTTGATTTAAGAATATATAAGGCCTTGAGGAATAGAATGGACAAATATTCAACCAACATTCCCACATATAGTAAGGCATGCCTGGCATTGTAAAAGAATGCCCTAAGAATTCCTAAGACACCCAGGCTCAGTCAACCTGCAACACAATTCTGAATTCTTTCTCTTTTCCCCCTTGGCTATTAAGTGTACTGCATTTTGTCTCTGCAGATTTCCACTTCAACCTTCCATCTGAATACAGTTTAAAGTCTCTCAATCTCTCACCTCAGCTTTCCTCCTAGGCTCATGTTCATCTTTTATTCTTAAATAAACATGCCCCCCCCCTCGGGGTACCAGCTTCTCAGACCACTCCTACTTAGACAAGGGAAGTCCCCAGTCATTTTAACATGGTGCAAAAGTGCTATGGACCCAGTCTCTGGTTGGGAAGGAAATATAGGGATCACCTCGCCAAAACTTACACATAACAATTGTATGTTACCACAAATAATTAGGTGATACAGATTAAAATAATAAAAAACAACAGCTTTTAAAGGTTTGCATCTTGTGTTAAAGATATCCAACATGAATATAGTAGGCAGTCTTCAAAATGGTTTCCAATGGTCCTGATTGTTTGTGTAGTTTACTTACACACTGTCCTAAAGTTGGTGTATGTGACAACATACAGCTACAGTAATGCTATGTCACTTTTGATCATTATTTTTTAAAAGTGAGTTTTACATTATATTCTCTCTCTCTCTCTCTCTCTCTCTCTCTCTCTCTCTCTCTCTCTCTCTCTCTCTCCTTCTTTCCCTCCCTCTTTCTCTCTCTCTTACATCATTCACCCTTGAGGAAGCCAGTTGGTGTGATGGAAGGACACTCCTAGAAGCTATGGAGAGGCCTATATGATGAGAAATTTCAGTCCCAGCCAACATGGAGACCTGCCAAAAGTGCATAATTAAAATACAGCCTTTAGATGAGACAGCAGGCTTGGCCAACGCTTGACTGCGAACTCATGAGAGATTTAAGCCAAAACCACCCAGCTATGATGCTTCAGGATTCCTAGCTCGGAATTAGGAGATAACAAATTATTATTGCTTTAAATTGTTAGGATTAAAACAGCAGTAATTTGGCCAATATAATAAAGGCTATATATGACAAGCTCACAGATAGCAACATACTCAATGCTGAAAGCGTTACCTATAGGATAAGGAACAAGGTAAGGGTGCCCACTCTTACCACTCCTATCCATCATAGTTCTGGAAGTTTTAGCAAGAGAAACCAGTCAAGAAAAAATAAATTAGCTCAGCTGGTATTGCTCAGTGGTTGAGCATCAACCTATCAATTCCCCGTCAGGGCACATGCCCTGGTTGCAGGCTTGATGTGTAGGAGGCAGTCGATCAATTAATCTCTCTCATCATTGATGTTTCTATTTTCTCTCTCCATCTCCCTTCCTCTGAAAAATCAATTTTTAAAAACCACATACACTTTATTTTTAAAAATGTAAATTAAATAAAAGGCATCAAGGAGCTTCATGTTTGATGAATAGGTGGAGACGTAGGAAAAGTGGTGTGCTCTTTCTCACATACCTAGCCCACTGCATCTCTTCTATTTGGCTGCTCCTGAGTTATATCCTTTTATAACAAGATAGTAATATTACAGAAGGAAGATCAACCAGCCTGAGGGTCAA
Organism: Myotis davidii; assembly: GCF_000327345.1. NCBI lineage: Eukaryota > Metazoa > Chordata > Mammalia > Chiroptera > Vespertilionidae > Myotis > Myotis davidii. The sequence continues at coordinate 48,759 of NW_006298678.1, read as the reverse complement.
CCCCACCAATGAGAAGACCAACAGCAATAAAAGCTCAACTAGAAAAAGAAGGCTCACATACCCCACACAAGAGACATTCCTAGAACACATAGCTCAGGTGATCAGGGATACTCGGCCATTGAGCCCACAGGACACCTACTACATAAGACCATCAGACCGAGACTGGGTGACATAGCAGATCTACCTAATACACAGAAACAAATTCAAACAGGCAGTCAAAATGAGGAGACATATAAACATGCCCCAAATGAAAAAGTAGAAGAAATCCCCAGAGAAAAAAAAAAGAGAAATGAAATGGAGGCAAACAATCTACCAGATGTACAGTTGAAAACACTGGTTATTTGGGGTTCAAAAATGGAGGGAAAGAATCGATTAACTCAGTGAGAAGTTATACAAAAAGTTAATAAGTATAAAAATATAGAAACCATTAAAAACTGTCATAAAAATAATACAATATCTGAAATAAAAATGCACTAGAATAAAGAAGGAACTAGCAGGGGGTTAGGTGAAGCAGAAAACCGAATAAACAATTTGGAATACAAGGTAATAGGAAACACCAATCAGAGAAGAAAAAATTATTTTAAATGAGGATAGTTTAAAGGACTGTGGGCCAACATCAAATATAACAACATTTGCACCACTGTGGTTCCAGAAAGAAAAGAGAGAGAGCAAGGGATTAATAACCTACTTGAAGAAGTAAAGACTAAAAACTTTCTTAACCTGGTAAAAAGGAAAAAAAAAGACATACATGTCCAGGAAGTGCAAAAAGTCCAAAACAATATGAACCAAAAAATCCACATGAAGAAACATCATAATTAAATTAGCAGAGGTTAAAGACAATGAGATAACCTTAAAAGCAGCAAAAGAAAGACAGTTACCTACAATGTTGCTAGAGCTCCCATAGACTGTCAGCTGATTTTTTGACAAAAATATTTCATGCCAGAAGGGAGTGGCACAAAATATTTAAAGTATTGAAAAGCAAGAACCTACAACCAAGACTGATCTACCCAGAAAAGCTGTTAAGAAGAGGTGCAGATCTGCCGAGACCCAAAAAGAAGAAAAGAAGGAAAAAAAAGCTAAAGGAGTTCATCACCAACAAGCCAGCATTATAAGAAATGCTAAAAGGACTTCTATAAAAACAAAAAGAAAGAAAAAAGAGAAGTATAATTATAAAGACTAAAATGGCAATAAATATGTCCCTATCAATAACAATTTCAAATCAAAAGACATAGAGCAGCTGAATGGATTTAAAAGATATATATACCAGAGACACACTTCAGAATGAAAGGCACATATGGACTGAAAGTAAAAAAGGATAGAAAATGATATTTCATGCAAATGGAGGCCCCGAAAAAGCTGAAGTAGCAATATTTATATCAGACACAATAAACTTTAAAACAAAGGCTATATAAGCAACAAAGAAGGACATTACATGTTGATTAAAAAGATCAATCCAACAAGAAGATATAATCCCCTTAAACATTTATGTACCCAACAAAGGAACACCTAAATATTTAAAAAACAAACATTGATGGAGGTAAAAGAACAGATTGACAGCAATACACTCATACTGTGGGATTTTTATTTTCTAAACATTTTTTTAATATATTTTATTTATTTTTTACAGAGAGGAAGGGAGAGAGATAGAGAGTTAGAAACATCGATGAGAGAGAAACATCGATCAGCTGCCTCCTGCACATCTCCTACTGGGGATGTGCCCGCAACCCAGGCACATGCCCTTTACCGGAATTGAACCTGGGACCCTTCAGTCTGCAAGCTGATGCTCTATCCACTGAGCCAAACTGGTTCTGGCCATAGTGTGGGATTTTAACATCCCATTGTCATC
>NW_006298678.1:35021-46669 GCF_000327345.1 Myotis davidii | reverse complement strand
ACAGATGGAAAAAATATTCAGAGCAAATGGAAACAAAAAAAAAGCTGAGGTAGCAATACTCATATCAAACAAAATAGACATCAAAACAAAGGCCATAACAAGAGACAAGCCACCACATCATACTAAAGGGAATAATGAAAATGCAATCCTTGTAAACATATATGCACCCAATATAGGAGCACCCAGATACATGAGAAGAACTCTTGATGGACATAAAAGGAGAGATTGACAGCAGTACAGTCATAGTAGGGGATTTTAACACCTAATTGACACCAATGGACAGATCTTCCAGACAGAAAATCAACAAAGCAAGAGCAGCCTTAAATGACACACTGATCAAATAGATTTAATGGATATATTTCAGAGCATTTCATCCCAATACAGCAGAATATACATTCTTTTCAAGTGCACATGGGATATCTTCCAGGATAGACCACATGTTAGAACACAAAACAATTGTCAATAAATTTTAAAAGATTGAAGTGATTTCAAGCATCTTATCTGACCACATGGTATGATATTAGAATGCAATTACAAAACAAACAAACAATAAAAACCATGCTGAAAAACACACAAACACATGGAGGCTAAATAGCGTCTTACTAAATAATCAGTGAGTTAACAATGAAATCAAGAAAGAAATCAAAAGATAATTTGAGACAAATGAAAATGAAAATACCACAATCCCAATTCTATGGGGCCCATGTGTGGTATTTTGTTATGGCATCCCAAGTGGACTAACATATATGATAAGAACATTTACTTATTTTACAATTTTGCATACTCACAAGCAAGGAATAAAAGTTCCCACTGCTCTATCTCTCCACCAGCATTTGTTTTTATCAGTGTTTTGCATTTTTGTCATTTTAATAGGTGTGTAGTGATATCTCATTGTTGTTTTATTTTGCAATTTCCTAATGACATATGATGTTAAATCTCTTTTCATGTGACTATTTAGCATTGTTTGTCTTCTTTGGTGAAGTGTCTTTTCCAATTTCTTTCCCATTGTTTTAACTGAGTTGTTTTCTTTAAGTTTTAAGAGTTCTTTCTGTATTTTGGATAACAGTTCTTTCTCAGATGTCTTCTGCAAATATTTTCTCCCAATGTGTGGCTTAAGAGGGTACTTTAAAAAATTTCATGGGCTGTGTTGCTTATAGTGGTGCTGGAGAGGGGGCGCTGAGGTGTTGCACATGAAGTGCAACAGAACAGACTTTTCCACCTGAAACTGCTGCTTCAAGTTCAGATCAGGAAAAGAACAAACCTTGAAACAACCAACAAGACCAAAGAAGAGTTGAAGACACTAAAGTGTCTATACTTTAGTTGAAGACACAACACTTAATCTGAAACAAGAAGTTTGTGCCTACTCAACAGCTCTGAACGAGCACTTCCCAAAGCTTTTAGTAATCTTTGTTCTCTTCAGTGCTGTACTGTGAGATTGCCTGGTGCAGCAGCAGTTGTATTCTTTATTAGCTTGATAGACCATTTTCTCTCACTCTTTTTTCTTTTTAATACTAGTAACACTCATCCTTTGAAATGTGTGCTGAAGAAGAAGAATCAGCAAATACTACTGAAAGTGCAATATTTGATTATCACTGTGAGATGAGCTTTGATCCAAACCTTTTCCACAACAATAGTACTTCAGCAGCACTGCTTGAAACTGGGGTTATTGAAAAACTGCTAATCTCTTACAAATTTATTCAATATTCAGAACGTCAAGCTAGACTTTTCTTCCACTGTTCACAGTAAAATGGCTACCTGCAGGACTTAAAAGTAGGAGATGATGTTGAATTCAAAGTATCATCTGACTGGCAGACTGGGAAACCCATTGCTTTTAAACTGGTAAAGATAAAACAAGAAATCCTCCCTGAAGACCAAATGAATGGGCAAAAAGTGTTTTATCTGACTTACATATCTGAAGACTTGGAAGGGAACATTCAGCTGGAAACCGGAGATAAAATAAAAATTTTAATTGATATCAATAAACATACTGATGCTGTAAGTGCTCAAAACATTATTCCGTTGAAAAATAAGCAAGCCTGCCGTAAAGGAGTACTTTGTGCCATGAAGGAGGCATTTGGCTTTATTGAAAGAGGTGATGCTGTAAAAGAGATATCTCTCACTATAGTGAATTCAAGGGTGACTTAGAGGCCTTACAGTCTGGAGATGATGTGGAATTCACAATCAAGGACAGAAATGGTCAAAAAATTGCAGCACATGTCAGACGATTGCCTCAAGGAACAGTCATTTTCAAAATATCAGCTTTGAACATTTTGAAGGAGCTGTAACCAAAGCTATCCCCAAAGTACCAGTGAAAATCAGAATGACCCATTGCCAGGATGCATTAAAGTTAACTTTGTGATTCCTAAAGAACTTCCCTTTGGAGATAAAGATACAAAATTCAAGGTAACCCTGTTGGAAGGCAACCATGTTAACTTTACTATTTCAACAGATTGACATGACAAATTAGAACGAGCAACCAACATAGAAGTTCTATCAAATACATTTCAGTTCACTAATGAAGTCAAAGAAATTGATGTGATTGCTGCCATGAGAGATGGTTTTGGTTTCTTTAAGTGTGTGGATCCTGATATATGATCTTCCACTATAGTGAAATTCTGGATGGGAACCAGCTCCATACTGCATATGAAGTAAAGTTTACTGTGGTTCCTGATATGCTCTCTGCCCAAAGAAATCATGCTATTAGAATTTTTAAAAACTTCCCAAGGGCATGGTTTCATTCCATTTCCATTCAAATCATCATTTTCTGGGCACTATAGATAAAGAAGCCACTTTTTCCATTTCTAGCCAAAATAAAGGCAAGGAAATGGAGACTGAGGATGGTATCATTGCTTATGATGACTGTGGGGTGAAATTGACTATTTTTTTTCAAGCCAAGGATGTGGACGGATCTACTTCTCCTCAAATAGGTGATAAGGTTGAATTTAGTATTAATGACAAGCAGAGGCCTGGACAGCAGACTGTAACCTGTGTGTAACTTTTAGATCATAATTCTAACTCCAAGAGGCTCTTAGGTTATGTGGCAACTCTGAAGGATACTTTTGGATTTATTGAAACAGCCAATCATGATAAAGACATATTTTTCCATTACAGTGAGTTCTCTGGTGATACTGAGAGCCTAGAACTGGGGGACATGGTCAAGTACAACCGGTCCAAAGGGAAAAGCAACAAAGTCAGTGCAGAAAAAGTCAACAAAACACACTTGGTGAATGGCCTTACTGAAGAAGCAGATCCTACATCTACTCTGGTAAAGTCATTCACCCCTTGAGAAGTGTTAATCCAATACAGACTGAGTACCAAAGAATGACTGAGACTGTGAGAAAGGGGGTATGAAAGGTAAGGTCTATCCATCTGGCATAGTTGGAATGGCCAACAAAGGAGATTGCCTGCAGATAGAGAAGAGTTTAAAATTCCAATTGTGAGTCCTAGGCCAAAATTCACAGTCTATGGCTTACAACATCATACCTCTGTGTAGGGCCACTGTGGAGTGTGTGAAAAATCAGTTTGGCTTCATTAACTATGAAGTAGGAGATAGCAAGAAGCTCTTTTTCCACGTGAAAGATGTTCAGGATGGCATTGAGCTACAGGCTGGAGATGAGGTGATTCTTAATCAGCACACTGGCAAGTGCAGTGTTTGTAATGTTTGGCAAGTCTGCGAGGGCCCCAAGGCTGTTGCAGCTTTACTACCTGATAGGCTGGTCAATCACTTGAGAAACATCACCCTGGATAATCCCAGTGCTCCTGGCCTAATGGTTCTTCCTCAGCCAAAGGGACCAGATAACTCAATGGGACTTGGTGTAGAAAGAAAGATCTGTCCGGCTGTTGTCATTGACTAACCACATCCACAAAGCACATCATTAATCCACGATGATCAAGTTGGGAGGATTCTGGTGAAGGGGAGGATTTTTCATTCCTCTCCAAAATCTGGAATACTTATTCTATTGAGCTACTATACCAGTTTTAACACCTTCCTCGTATTATGTTTAAAATAAATGAATACATTTAAAAAAAACATGTTAAAATTATGCACAGTTGCAGCCTGGAAAACTTAAGGTGGTGCCTTGTAGCATCAAATTTAGGAGCTTTGTCTGGGGCATTTAAGGCAACTGGTAATTACAAATTCCACTTTTCCCATGTGAGTGAAAAATACAGACTGTTACCTTGTTGACCGTATGAAACTCTGAACTTGATATTTAGCATACTAGAGGCCCAGTGCATGAAACTCATGCACAGATAGAGTCCTTAGGCTTGGCTGGTGATCAAGGTCAATTGAGGCCTTCCTCCCCTGGCTGCCAGCTGCCAGCCAGGGCGTTTCTTCATTCAATACAGCCCTCTGGTGGTCAGCACACATCATAGCGAGTGATCAAACTCCTGGTTAGTTAAACTCCCGAGGGGACAATTTGCATATTAGACTTTTATTATATAAGATATTCTACCTCCATTAATTCTGGCAAGATGTCCTGCCTTAGCACTCAGTTGCATTCTGTTCCTTTTCTTTCCTGTTTATTATGTTTCAATTCTAAGGACCACATAAGGGTAGACTATAATAAAACATTTTAATTAGTATAGGCCCATGGTCGGCAAACCACGGCTCATGAGCCACATGCAGCTCTTTGGCCCCTTGAATGTGGCTCTTCCACAAAATACCATGTGCGGGCTGCCCATGCGCAGAAGTCAGTATTTTGTGGAAGAGCCAGTATTTTGTGGAAGAGCCACACTCAAGGGGCCAAAGAGCCACATGTGGCTTGTGAGCCACGGTTTGCTGAGCCACAGTTTGCCAACCACTGGTATAGGCAAACCATTTTTTTAAGTTGATGGCCAAATGTTAAAATGTTATTTTTCATATCATTTATAATTTTGTCACAGTCCACTTACATGAATTTTGGTTAGAATTTCAATGAAAGTTATTTTCCAAAGTAATTTGTCCCACCTAAAATGGGGTGGGAAGTAAATTTGCTAAAATTTGGTACAGATTTTCATGCAAATGAGGTATGCAAGCAGTGTGCTAATTGACGTCTTTAAACAAAGATGAATGCACAAACTTCCGCTGCTTAGAACACTGCAGTTTCTAGGATCCAGTTTCTTTTACTGATTTTAAACAAAACAAACAAACAAATAAAAAAATTGTGCCTGACCAAAAAGAAAAATTCATGTAGGTTTTTAGAATGAAAATATCAGTCACATACAACAAAAGTCATCCTTATAAAGTGTAAATTTGCAATGGATTTAGTATATTTACAGAATTGTGTAATCATCACTACTATCTAATTCCAGGACATTTTCATCATTCCAAAACAACCCCCCTACCCAGTAGAAGTCACTCTCTACTTCCCCTCCTGTCATATCCTGAAAACCACTCACATACTTTCTAATTTTATGCGTTCTGAACAGTTCACAGACTGGAATCATGCAATATGTGGCCTTTTGTGACTTCTCTCACTTAGCATAGTTACATTTTCAAGGTTCACCCATGGTGTAGCATATATTAGTACTTAATTTCACATTTTACTTAGCTAGTCATCCATGATGAGTATTATTTGGGTTGTTTCACTTTTTTTTAGCTATTACAAATCATGCTGCTATGATTATTCATGTACAAGTGTTTGTGTGGGTATATGTTTTCAAATCTTTTGGGCATATACCTAAAAGTAGAATTTCTAAGTCCTTTGGTAATGCTAACTTTTTGAGAAACTGACAAACCACTTTTTAAACTATCTGCACCATTCTGCATTCCTACAAGCAACCTATGAGTGCTCCATATACTGTACATCCTCACCCACTTATTATTGACCATACTTATTATTATGGCCATCTCAGTGGGTGGGAAATGGTATCTCCAAGTTATGTTTTTTATTTCTATTTTTTTTTATGGTAATGATGTTGGACATCTTTTCTTTTTTAAAAAATATATTTTATTGATTTTTTTTTTTTTAAAAAAATATTTTTTTTAAAAAAAATTTTTTTTTTTTTTTGGTATGTTTTGTTGACTTTTTTTTTTTTTTACAGAGAGGAAGGGAGAGAGATAGTTAGAAACATCGATGAGAGAGAAACATTGATCAGCTGCCTCCTGCACATCTCCTATTGGGGATGTGCCCACAACCCAGGTACATGCCCTGGACCTGAATCGAACCTGGGACCTTTCAGTCCACAGGTCGACGCTCTATCCACTGAGCCAAACCGGTTTCGGCGGACATCTTTTCTTGAGCTTATTGGCCATTTGTATATCATTCTTGGAAAACATCTCCAGATTCTTTCACATTTTTAATTGGGTTATTTGTTTTTTATTGTTGAACTATAGGATGTTTTTGTATATTATTGATACATTTCCCTTATCAGATATATGATTTGCAAATATCGTGTCCCATTTTTGGCTTGTCTGTTCACTTACATAACGGTGTCTTGGCAAGCACAGAAATTATGATTTTGATGGAGTCCAACTTATTTATTTCTTCTTTCATTGTTTGTGCTTATTCAAAGGTGAAATTCGCCTTTTTTTTACAATTTTTCTTATCTGCAAATCTTTTTATTATTTTTTTCTTGTCCATCATGGGTGTCATGGGTTGCTTAATATTTCTGCCCATCTTACTAATTTCATGTGCCATTGGAACTGCAGTTTTTAATTAAACAATTAACTTCACCTTAGTGAAAATAAACAGGTTAAGCTATTTCCTTCTTTGGCAAGAGTCAAAAGTATTGAGCCATGGAGCACCTCAGGTCCCTGAGCTGGAAACGGCATCTGTGAGAAATTGTGTCCTCCCGTCGGTGGCATTTTAGGGAGGAGGGTGCTTCCTGCCTAGTGAAGCTCTCATCGAGTTTCAGTCCAAATAAAGCTGAGAGAGTTTACAGCTTGTGAGGGTGGAGGGCAGGGCATTCGTGATGAGAGTTGTTCCATACATTTGTTTTTTCTAGTACTAGGCTTGCCAATCAAAGAAGAAGCAAGCTCATGCTTAACCCAGCATAGACTAAACAGCCAGGGGACTGGGGATAGGAATTTGCTTACAAAGGAATTTCCTGCATGGTTTGGAGGTCAATGGCCGTGAAAAAAGTTCGTTGAAGGGCTTAATCTATGACTCAACATATGTTCATGAATGTAAAGACCCACCTTTACATCTAAAGACTGTAAGCAGGGTAGTCAGAGAGGGAGTTTACACTTAACCCAAGCAAAACATCACTCTATACGGGATGCCTCATGTCCACCTCCTGCACAGCAATAAAACTAGGTCACGTTCCCAATTCTTTAGGGCTAGATCTTTTAAATTTTAAAAAAGTCACATACCACAGCATGGTACCTAGATAGAATAGACTAGAATTTTCCTATTCTAATTACTTAGTGAGTTTTGAACATTGAAATGAATTGCAGCAGAATGGTTTAAGCAGAATTTAGTTCTTATGATTACTCTGCCAGTGAATATAATCAGTGATCCAAAATTCATTTCTCATAGTACTGAAATAAATTGTCACAGAAAATAGGTCATAATTACCAGTTATTCTATATTAAGGCATGAGAAATGTTGGGGAAGAAACACTGAAAATTATATTTCTGACTTTGAAAGATTTGGAATAAAAGAAAAGCTCTAATTAGGAGGAATAACTCCCAAGAGTAATTAATTAGAACATATAATTATACTCCACCAATACTAAAGTAAAGAACAGTGATGATTACATAATCCAGGGATTTTTTTAAGTATCATAAAACCAATATGCCAGGGAAAATGAAAGTTCAGATTATTCAGCAATAATAATGAATAAAGAAATGACACAAAACACATCATATGGTGGGGGAGCAGGCTGGCATGCACGATTTGGACTTGAGTTTGTCCCACCCACTCCCCTCCCCTAGGTTCCAACACTCCACTTGGACCCTATGGGAGGTCTTTAAAGCATCCTCCTCTGGAGGGTCTTTCGCAGCCCTGCCAAGCTGAGGTGGTTATTTTCCTCTCTGATCTGGGACCACCCTGGGCATATCCCTAATGGATGTTTGCTGTACCATGTAATGACTCTGGAATGTCCTGTTCGCCTCCCCTACAAGACACTGAGCTCCTAGAAGGCAAGAGCAGTGCTGTTCTCACCTCTGTATTCTAATGACCTAGGAAGAAACCTAGAAAAAAAATTGTTACTGAATGAGTAAATAAACAAATGTGCCAGAAACCAATTCCAGCATGTCATAATTTTAAGAGTTTCATCAAAAGGTGGATGAGACTTGGGGACTCAACTGGGTTGAGTCACACATGTAGTCACCTGTTGGGAATGGCTGAAGGCATTTCCCAAACCTGAATAAGAAACTGATTGTGGTTGCCAGACAGTTAAAAGGCATCTTAATCTACATGTTATTGCCTCCTACTGACAAAACACCTGAACAACCGTAGGCTATTCCCCAAACTGACAATGCCTCTGTACCCTTTGAAACCTTACCCTTTGAAGTGTATTATCTCCACCTTGCCTTAGGACAAATTGTGTTAATAAAAGCAAGGGTCCTAGACAAAGAGGCACTTTTCAGTTCCTTTAGCTGAAGGTCCTCTGACCCCCAATGCCTTTCAAAATTATATCTCGGCTCTGGACTCTTTATTAGTCTCTAGATTTCTATGTCATCTACGTGCAGCCCCTTTTCCAGATTCCTTCTTGATTCTGGGACATGAACCCCGGCAAAATGCATTTCACTTAAATTTATAAGTGAAGCTATCACTATGAATATCACATCTTTCCTTAATTAATCTAGAACAGTGGTCAGCAAACTCATTAGTCAATAGAGCCAAATATCAACAATACAACAATTGAGATTTCTTTTGAGAGCCAAATTTTTTAAGCTTAAACTATATAGGTAGGTACATTGCTATTAACTTAATTAGGGTACTCCTAAGGCTTAGGAAGAGCCACACTCAAGGGGCCAAAGAGCCTCATGTGGCTCCACAGTTTGCCAACCACTGACCTAGGGAAAGGTGAGATCTGGGATCCAGCCTGGAGGGAGAAACACTCGTGATATGCACGCAGCGAGAACTAAAGTCTCAGAGGAAGACTGTGCCCCACAAAATCCGGGCTGCTGGGGTCAGTATAGCACTCAAATGTGGAAGGGGGACCACAGGGATGCTGGCAGAAAGAGACTATAGAAATTACCCACAGCAGGGCTGGGCCCAGAAAGGCAACCTGAAGTTCTACCAGTATACTGGCTGCAGACTGACAGAGGAAAAAGACGTGAGTCTGTGCATGTCCTGTGGTTTTTGGTCTGGATGTCTTTTTAAATCCTTGCTTTTGATTGTTAAGTCCAGTACATAGGATTTTCCAATTACAAAACACTCACCGAGACTGCAGGGGAAAGCTGTTTTTGTGAAACCTGGGGTTCAGAGTGGGGAGAGACGAGCAAAAAACCAGCTCTAGGGCAATCTATCCCCCCAACCCAGTATTGAGTCCTTCAGGGAAAGCAATGGAAACACTGGGTATGGGAGGGGCCTTTTACCACCAGATATCAATACAGAAGCACTGCCACCCAGGGGTTGTATCAGAAATTGACTCTTGTGTACATACAACTAAAAACAGGCTGAGAAATAAAGAGCTCCCAACTGCTTGAAACAGGGTTGTGGCTTATGACACAGAGGAGCGGTGGAGCACAGGGAACTTCAATACTGTGCTGTCTACCTGACAGGTAACAGACCTGCCAAGCAGAAGAATAGAGGAAGTGAATGACCTTCACTACTTCACATTTTTATTTTTTATCTTTTACTTGAGAAACTAATATTTTCTTACTTGATTTTACCTTTTTTATTATATTTTTAATTATTATTAGTAGTACTATTATTTTAGCTTTTTGTTAAGTTTTATTTTATTTTTTTATTTTATTTCAGGATTAGTGTTTTACATTCTATTTTTATTTTAGCATTATTTTACTCTATCTCCATTTTATTATGCCAAAGCTTTCTTCCTCACTTTCACCTTTTGTCTTGTTTCTCTTACCCTGTTCCTTCTTTAATTTTTCTCTATCCTTTCTCTTTACTCCCTGATAAAAATTGATCTTACTCATATATCTAATTTCTGCTCCCCTGCTACAAATCCATACACACTTCTTGCTGGGGTCCAACCCCAGCAGGTCCAGGGGTCCCCAAAGGTGTGGATAGAGTCGGCAAAGAAGGAATGACACAGGGACAGTGTTCAGTTGATCAGCAGCCTAGCCGGGATTGCTAATCAAGTTCTGGTTAGGTTCTTCAACCAGGTTCTATCTAGGATCTCCAGCCAGGTTCTGTAGCCAGGTTCTCTCTCTTGGTTCTAACCAGGATCCCCAGGTTCTCTTGCCATGTTCTCTCGCTAGGTTCTCCAGCCAGGTTCTCCAGGTTCTCCAGCCAGGTTCGGTCGCCAGGTTCTGTCTTTTTATTGTCTTGTTACATCTGTATTAAAGTGATTAACTACCCGCCTGGCACTTAGTTAAGGAGTTTCATCCCCTCCCTGACTTCATGGAAAAATCCCTACCTGGGGAAACAACCTTTCTTGGAGAGGTGACCTTGATTAAAACATAGCGCCAAGAAGGGGAGCAAACATATTAAGAACAGTATGTAGTATACACCAGGTCCCTTGAAACATATGCTGTGCAGACATTTCTTCCCTGTAGCAACTGTGTCAATCAGCAAGGATGGACCGGCTTCCAGCAACTTCTCTCTTCTATTTCTTCACTATTCAAATTTTTATTTTCTTCCTTTTTTTCTTTTTTGCCTTTTTCTTTCTATCTATCTTGTTGTTTGTCTGATTGTTGATTAGTTTGGTTTTTATTGCTTGTTTGTTTTTGTTTTGTGTGTGTGTGTGTTTTGTTTATACCTCTGTTTTTCCTCTTCTCACTTGTTCTCTTCTCCTACTTATAGCTTAGCTAATTCCAATCACAAACTCAGGCCTATCTAGTCTCTATTCTCCTTTTCCAATAGTAAATGAAAACATAGATAGATAAATTAAAGAAGGGAGAAAGTTTTATATATAGATATAGAGATAGATATAGATATAGATATAGATATAGATATATAGAGATATAAATTTTCTTTTGTGTATATACTTTAATATTTATAAATTTTTATTTAGTTAGTTTTTTACTTTTCTTCTGATACACACATTCTCTATCCACCTCTTCTATACTGAATTATGGCTATTTCCCCATTCGTTCAATTCCTTAACTTTAACTTCTGGAAATAAACTCTGCTTCCTCAAATTCATCTGGGTGTTTGTTGTTTGGGGGTATGTAGTTTACATATTTTGGATTAGTTGTTGTTTGTAGTTTGCATTCATCTCTGGGTGTTTGTTGTTTGCATTTTTTGGATTAGTTGTTGTTTTATTGGAGTTTTCTCCACATATACATATATTTTTCTGCCCTTCTTTTTTCTTCTCTTTCTTACTCTTTTACATTTTTTCCTTTTCTCAATATCATTCTTGCACTTTTTTATATCCCCTAACTCTTTTTTCTCTGGTGGTCACCTTTATTTGGGGTTATTAGTATCATGAATACATTTGTGTTTGGTGCCCTGTGCATTGTGTCTTGTTTTACTGTATTTTCTGCCTTTAAGTCAATGCCTGAGAGAGAGCGCTACATAAGCAAACATCCAGAGAAGAGAGATCATGGTGAGAAAAAGAAATAGCCCACATACAAAAGAAAAGGAAACATC
>NW_006298678.1:29256-34744 GCF_000327345.1 Myotis davidii | reverse complement strand
CACACAAATCCAAGAAGCTCACATAGTCCCAAATAAGATGAATCCCAAAAGATGGCACCATGGCACATTAAAATTAAATTTTTAAACACCAACAACAAAGTAAGAATCTTAAAGGCTGCCAGAGAGAGACAGAAAGTTACCTACAAAAGATTCCCCATCAGACTAGCAACTGATTTCTCAATAGAAACACATCAGGCTAGAAGGGAATAGAATGAAACATACAAAGTCATGCAAAGGAAGGGTCTCAATCCAAGAATACTGTACCCAGCAAGGCTATCAATTAAAATTGAGGGTGAAATCAGGAGCTTCACTGACAAAAAAGGACCACGGGAGTTTATTACCACAAAACCAGCAATGCAAGAAATGCTGAAGGGTCTGCCATAAAAAAGAAGAAATATGAAGGGAAGAAGGAACACAGGCATCCTAATATATTAAAACCCAGGGTCCATAACATCCAAAACGACTGAAGGTTCAACCGACTGGAATTCAGTCCTGCAGTCAGTGCTGGGTTGCTGTGGTGACCCAGCACTGACTGCAGACACTGTGGGCACAGCAACCCAGCACTGACTGCCCAGGAAGCTGTGGATCAGGCCCAAAAATTAGCCCGAAGAGAGAAGTAGGGTCTGATCCATAGCCTCTGTGGCAGCTGTTGACCAGCACTTGCCTCTCTCTTTCTCTCCGGGCCTGGCCAGCAGCTGTACCTCTCTTTCTCTCAGGCCTCTGCTGGGGTTGCTGATCAGCCCTGCCTTTCTGATCAGGCCCATTGATAGGCACAGAGCTACTGACTGGCAAGAAACTGACCAATCAGAACCAAATCTGGGTGAAATGTGAGGAGTCAATGGCTGCCTAGGAGGAGGAGCTTTTTATGCTGACTGTCATAGAAACCAACCAATCAGAACCTAATCTGTGTGAACTGTGAAGGCAGGACCTAAGATGGGGGCTGAGGAGGGGTTTTAAGGGCAGCAGCTGTTTGGTGTAAGGTGTAAGAAAGCAGTTTAATTTTTTACTGACCTGTTTGGCAGCATAGTGCATATGGCTGGCTATCAGTCAAGACATAAGGATTATGTACTTTTGTCTGCCAAGAGCATCTCCTCCTGATGAAAACGGCTTTTCCAGCCCCAATAAATAATCCTATCCTATATAATCTATCTATACTACTAAAAAGGCAATATGCTAATTAGACTGGGTTGACCGGCCATCTTCCAGATGTCCAACTTCCTTCCAGAAATAGCCATGGTGGTGGGGGCCAAGGCAGAGGCTGTTAGGGGCAATCAGATTGGCAGGGGAGGGAAGTTGGGGGTGATATCAGGCTGGCAGGAGATGGAAGATGGGGGCAAGATCAGGCTGACAGGGGAGGGCAGTTAGGGATGATCTGGTAGGCAAGCAGAGACAGTTAGGGGGAATCAAGCAGGCAGGCAGGCAGGTGAGCAGTTAAGAGCCAATGGTCCCAGATTGTGAGAGGAATGTCTGACTGCTGGTTTAGACCCACAGGGATCTGGCCTAAACCAGTAGTCAGACATCCCCCAAGGGTTTCCTGATTGGGGAAGGTGCAGGCTGAGCTGAGAAAACCCCCTCCCCCCAGGTATGAATTTCATGCACCAGGTCACTAGTAAAGAATAAAAATGGTGAGAAACAAGTACCTATTAATAATAACTTTGAATGTAAATGGATTAAATGCCCCAATAAAAAGACATAGGATACCTGAGTGGATAAGAAAACATGCTGTCTACAGGAAACCCACCTCAGAAAAAAAGACGCACACAGACTAATGGTGAAGGGATTGAAAGAGGTTATTCAGGGGAATGGAAATGAAAAAAAAAAACCTGGGGTAGCAATACTTATATCTGACAAATTAGATCTCAAAGTGAAGGCCATAAAAAGAGATAAGGAAGGCCACTTCGTAATACTAAAGGGAGCAATCCAACTAGAAGAAATAACTTTGGTAAACATATATGTACCAAATATGGGAGCACTCAAATACATAAAAAAAAAAACTTCTGGAGGATATCAAGGGAGAGATTGACAGCAATACAATCATAGTAGGAGACTTTAATACCCCTTTAACATCACTGGATAAATCCTCTAAACAAAAAATTAGAAAAGAAACAGAAATCCTAACTAGAAACCAACTACAATGAAAACATTGAAAAAAATCAAACACTTCGAGGCTAAATAGCATGCTACTAAACAATGACTGGGTTACCAAAGAAATAAAAGAAGAAATAAAACCCATTATGGCAACAAATGACAATGAAAACACAACAATCCAAAATCTATGGGACACAATGAAAGCAGTCCTGAGAGGGAAGTTCATAGCTCTACAGAATTACCTCAAAAAACAGGAAACAATGATAATAAATTATCTAACCCTACAGCTCAGTTAGGAAGAGAGCAACAAGAAAAGCCCAGTGTAAGCAGGAGGAAGGAAATAATAAAGATCAGAGCAGAGATACATGACATAGAGACCAGAAAAACAATAAAAAAGATCAACAAAACAAGATCTGGTTCTTTGAAAGGATAAAGAAGATTGATGAACCTCTAGCCAGGCTCTCCAAGAAACAAAGAGAGAGGACCCAAATAAAAAAATCATAAATGAAAGAGGTGAAATAACAACCGATCCCACAGAAATACAAAAGATTATGAAAAAATACTATGAACAACTATATTCCAACAAAATGGACAACCTAGATGAAATGGACATATTCTTAGAAAAATACAAGCTCCCTAAACTCAATCAAGAAGAATGAAAAAACCTGAATAGGCCAATAATTACCAAAGAAATTGAAGCAGCGATCAAAAATCTTCCAGCAAACAGAAGCCCTGGTCTGGATGGCTTTACAGGGGGGTTCTACCAAGCATTCAAAGAAGAACTAAAACGTATCCTCCTCAGAGTATTCCAAAAAATTCAAGAAGGTACACTTCCAAGCTCGTTCTATGAAGCCAACTTTACCCTAATCCCAAAACCAGATAAAGACACCACAAAAAAAAGAGAATTACAGGCCAATATCCTTGATGAACATAGATGTTTAAATTCTCAACAAAATTCTAGCACATTGGATTCGGCATTACATTAGAAAGATTACACAGATGACCAAGTGGGTTTATTCTGGGGTTGCAAGGATCGTACAAATTCTCAGATCAATAAATGTGATACATCATATAAACAAACTGAGAGACAGAAATCACATAATCATATCAATTGATGCATAAAAAGCATTTGACAAAATCCAACACAATTTCTTGATAAGAACTCTCAGCAAAGTGGGAACAGAGGGATCATACCTCAACATAATAAAAGCCTTATCTGACAAACCCACAGCCAATATCATACTCAATGGGCAAAAACTAAATCCATTTCCCATAAGAACAAGAACATGACAAGGATGCCCACTTTCACCACTCCTGTTTGATATAGTACTGGAAGTGCTAGCCATAGCAATCAGACAAGAAGAAAAATTAAAGGCATCCAAATTGAAAAAGAAAAATTAAAACTCTCCTTGTTCACAGATGACATGATAATATACATAGAAAACCCCAAAGACTCCATCAAAAAACTACTAGACCTAATTAATTAATTTGGCAATGTAGTATGATACCAAATTAACACCTTGAAATCTATGGCCTTTTTATTCACCAATAATGAACTCACAGAAAGAGAAATAAAAAAACAATCCCATTTACCATTGCACCAAAACAATTAAGATACCTAGGAATAAACTTAACTAAGGATGTAAAAGATCTGTACTCGGAAAACTTCGGGGCGTTGAAAAAAGAGATAGAGGAAGACATAAACAAATGAAGAACATACCATGTTCATGTATTGGTAGAATCAACATCACTAAAATGTCAGTACTGCCCAAAGCAATCTACAGTTTCAATGCAATCCCCATTAAAATACCAATGGCATATTTCAAAGATCTAGAACAAACTCTCCAAAAATTTATCTGGAATAAAAAAGACCCCAAACAGTCACAACAATCCTGAGAAAGAAGAACAAATTTGGAGGGATCACAATACCAGATATCAAGCTATATTACAAAGCCAAGGTTCTCAAAATTGCCTGGTACTGGCACAAGAACAGACATATAGACGAAAGGAACAGAACAGAGAACCCAGAAATTGACCCATTCTGATAAGGGCTTAATCTCCAACATTTACAGGGACTCATACAACTTAACAAAAGGAAGATAAATGATCCAATCAAAAACTGGGCAACAGACCTAAATAGCTACAGAAGGCCAAGAGACATATGAAAACTTGCTCAAAGTCACTAATCACCTGAGAGATGCAAATCAAAACAATAATGAGATACCATCTCACACCTGTCAGAATGGCTATCATCAACAAATCAACAAACGATAAGTGCTGGCGAGGATGTAGAGAAAAAGGAACCCTCGTGCACTGCTGGTGGGAATGCAGACTGGTGCAGCCACTGTGGAAGACGGTATGGAATGTTAACCATTATGTATATATAGATTCCCTTTGCCTAGTTTTAATTTTCCAGGAATCAGATTCTACCAATGTCATTCAAATCCATAATTTGATATAGCAATTATTTTAAAAGGCGGATGCCTTGTTCTATTTTTTAGCAAAGTATCTTTCCTACTTGGTACCCAGAAGGCAAACAGCTGGTTACTCAGAACTTCTGTTTTGTTTAATGTGTTATACTACTCTAAGCCTGAGTACATTATTTCATATTTGATGCTCTAAGGCAGCCGTGGGCAAACTACGGCCCGCAGGCTGGATCCAGCCCGTTTGAAATGAATAAAACCATTGAAAAAAAAGACCGTACCCTTTTATGTAATGATGTTTACTTTGAATTTATATTAGTTCACACAAACACTCCATCCATGCTTTTGTTCCGGCCCTCCGATCCAGTTTAAGAACCCATTGTGGCCCTCAAGTCAAAAGTTTGCCCACCCCTGTTCTAAGGTCTGTGCCAACCTAGTACAGAATATAATATTAACTCTTCAGAATATCAAGCGTACAAGATTTTCTGTTCCTTAATTAATATACCCTTCCTGCTATGTATATACTTACATTGTCCTATGGAGACCACTAGGGAACTGTTGCCACACTCTCTATAATAGAAGTCGCCTAACTTTCCCTTTTGAAAGTTGATGATTATAAAGATAGACAACTCTCTTCCTTCTTAATCAATACATGAATTATTGCTTTAAATAACCAAATGTTCTGTGCTTCAACTATTCAGGGCATAGCTTATCTTATCTAATAAAAGAGAAACATGGTAATTGGCATACGACCGCTACCCTTCCCATTGGCTAATCAGGGAGACATGCAAATTAACTGCCAGCCAAGATGGGGCCCGGCAGCCAGGCAGCTTGAAACTAACATGAGGCTTGCTTGCTTCAGTGACAGAGGACTCCAACGTTCCCCGCCTGCAGCTGCAGGCCTCTGAGCCTGCAACTCTAAGCAACTATGTAACAAATATAGAAGCTAAACAAAACCCCAGAAACCTGCTTTAGTC
>NW_006298678.1:22920-27649 GCF_000327345.1 Myotis davidii | reverse complement strand
GGGGGCGCCCCCCACCCCGCCGATCGAGCCTGCTCTGTGCGTGACAGGGTAAAGAGCCCCAACCCCCCTGATGGGCCCTGCTCTGTGTGTGACAGGGGGCAGCACCCTAATCCCCGGATTGGCCCTGCTCTGTGCATGACAGGGGGCGTTGCCCCAACTCCCCAATCGGCCCTGCTCTGAGCCCGACCAAGGGGGTTGGGGATCTTTACCCTGGTGCTGGAAGACATATTACCCTTTTACTATATAGGATAGTGGGTGATAGAGGACGGTGCCCCAACCCCCTGATCCGCCCTGCTCTGTCTTGACAGGGGAGAGCTCCCCAACCCCCTGATGGGCCCTGCTCTATGCGTGACAGGGGGCAGCGCCCCAACCCCCTTATTGGCCCTGCTCTGTGTGTGACAGGGGGTGGCACCGCAACCTCCCCATGGACCCTGCCTTGAGTGACACGGGGCGGTGCCCCAAACCCCCAATCGGCCCTACCCTGAGTGTGACTGAGAGTGGCATGGCAACCTCCCGATCCTCCCTGCTCTGTGCATGACAGGGGGCGGTGCCCCAACTCCCCAATAAGCCCTGCTCTGAGCCCGAACAGGGGCTGCACCTAGGGATTGGGCCTGCCCTCTGCCACCCGGGAGCAGGCCTAAGCCAGCAGGTCGTTATCTCCCGAGGGGTCCCAGAGTGAGAGAGGGCACAGGCCAGGCTGAGGGACTCTCCGTCCTGCCCCACCCGAGTGCACAAATTTTTGTGCACTGGGACTCTAGTCTATTATATTTAATGAGGTCCCTTCTGAAAACATAGAAATGACAGAAAGGAGCTCCTATTTAAGCTTCTTCCTATACCTCACCCTGGACTTCAGTCATAGGAAGTAGAGCCAGGTTATGACCTTAGAGAGATAGGCTTTGAGAGGGAATCTACTCATGGTCACAGCACTCCAAACTTCTTGGGCAGTGAGGTTTCACATCCTAACTGTTGATTCAGCCATAACGTCATTCACTCACATTGATGGACCATCTAAGATGTGTTCAGTTCTTCTCATGTAAGGATGTGCTTCCCTCTACTCAGTCCCCCATGGCCCTAGGGTCAGACTAGCCTTACTTTAAGTCCTATTGACCTGTATGAGGAATCTTGGTTTCCCAAGCAGATTGCAGAACTTTTGACCTAAGAGAGCATCTATCCTAACCATCCCCACAGAGGCCCACAGAGATTAAACATTGCCAGGCTCACGCTTGTTCTGCCTCTGAAGCCAGGTGATCAGACTTTAGGTGCACCAGCCATGCACACAACTGCAGAAACCTTGAGACTCCAGCTTTACTCCCAGGCTCCTCAAGTCAATGGTATCTCAACCTCTGCTTCATTTCCTGACCCTACTTGTTTAAGGAGGAGGCATAGAATTGGAAGGGATTTTGCTGCAGTTCTCCCTAGGACAGATTCCCCAAACAGGGCTGATCATCAAAATCACTGAGGAAAGTTTCAAAATCAGGTTCCTGGTCCAACCCAGGTCCCAGAGTGAGTGTGCTGGGCCATAGAAGTTGCAAGCCCAGAAAAAGAGCTTGATTTGCCTCTAAGCCATGGCTGATGGAACCAGACTGTTCAGACAGTGATAGTTTGGCCTGGGGTGCTCTGCCCTCATCCAGAGGTGGGCCTGGCTGGAATTTCAACAAGTCTGAATTTCCCCAAATTCTAGCGTGATGGCTCTAAATGCATAAGCATTGCTTTTTGATACTCGGATGAATAAAAGTAAGCCCAGAGTCTAATATTTAGCCTGAAAAGAGAATGCACATGGCTTCTATACAAACTTTACCTAGTTACCTTTTCAATTAATACCTTATTTGAGTTTTGAATCCAATTTTATGCAAGTTCAGCAAAGTCCTTCTTAAGTTATCATGAATAATCTAGTGTGTCTGCCAACTTTAACTAAGTGGTGTGTACTGGACAAAGTCTGAGCCCTGGACCCATGGAAAGATGGAATTCTGGGAATTAAATGTTCCCGGTAAAAGCCTGGCCAGGGAGAGGTGGCAGGCAGTGGAGGGAGATGTTTTTGATTCCCTATAACTTCAGCTCTAGTTCAGGGAGACTCACACCTGCATATCTGAACAATTTATATAACCCTTTCTTCTCAAGCTGTGTAAACATAAGTGATCACATTAACCTTTTCAACACTAGAAATAGAAACACTCACTAGCTCCAAGTATAGAAGGGGAAAATGAAGCAAAGAGAAGTGAGTAATTTCCTGAGGAATGAAGCTTAGAAAAATGAGCAATTATCTTGAGGTTAAAGGAGAGTTTGGTCTCTGACTTTAGATAACGATTTTCTCTTTAAAGTGACCAACGGTATTAGTAGGAACACAGGAATGTCACATGGCAGACGTGGAAGATAAGAAAGAGGCAATAAATGTGGAATGTTGGTGACTAATACAGATGCTAAATATACGTGTGTGTTTTTAGAAAACCAAAACAATTCAGATGTCCTTCAAAGGGTATATGATTAATCAAACCATGCTACATGTATACTGTGAAATACTCTTTGGCAATTAAAAGAAACAAAGTATATTGATATAACAGTTTGGATGGATCTCAAGGAAAATATGTTGAGTGAAAAAAGTCTCAAAAGTTCACACACATATTTAATGATACCCTTTATATAACACCTTGAAATGATACATTACAGAGATGGACATCAGGTTAGGAGTTGCTTGGAGTTAGGGTGGAGGGTAGAAGTTAGCTGGGGCTCTAAGAGGCAGCACAAAGGATTCTTGTGACAGAACTGCTCTCTGCTATGTGTCTCAACTGTGGTAACCACATGGACCTGCACAGGTGATGGAACTAAATGCACACACAGAAGAGTACAGGTAAATCTGGTGAAATCTGAAAAATACCCATGAATTGCACCAGTGTCAATTTCCTGATTGTGATATTGTGCTGTTGTTTTGCAAAATATTACCACTGGGGCAAGTTGGGCAAAGAGTTCTTTCTGTGTTATTTCTTAAAACTGCAGGTGAATTTACAATTATCTAAAAAAAAGTATTTTTAAAAAAATTCTAGATATTTAAGAAGATGTTAAAAGTGAGTGGGAACATCTATAAAAGAAAGATTGATGACATAAAAATATTGAAGATCTCTAAAATACTTTAGAATACCCCAACCGTCACATTCAATATAGAAATCAGAAATCTTCTTGCTAGTAACTAAAATACATTTAAACACTAACCTTCACACAGAATGTTCCAAAGGTGAGGTGGGAAGAGGGTTCTATTATTATTCAGGTTTGACAAAGCCCCAAACCAAGAGACAATGGACACTGAAATGGTACTTTATAACTCAGTTTCCAAGAGGAGGGAGCACACCATTCAAGGATAGTGAGGAAGCACCAGGATCAATCCTGAGCAGAAAGAGCAAGGGGAAGACATGGGCAAGAGCCTTTTGGTGTGGTTTCTGCAGGGCAGGAAGCACCAGGCAGGGTTCACAGGCTTAGAACTGGCTAGGGTGAATGATTTCAGTGGGTTTTAGGGCAGAGGGGCTGTCCCTAGATCTCTGGTATCTGACCCTGGTGATTAGGAAAAGGAGATAGTGGGTGGCCCTGAGTGAAAGAGCCCCATGGGATGGGGGGTTGGGGCAGGTATTAAGCTATGGACTGGTTTGTTTGCATTTGAAAGAACTCTCCTAGAGAGTTAAAATCTCTAAAAATTAGCTAATCTTGGGAAGGGAGTCCCTACAAAGTCATCAAGGCCCAGATGTCAGCATCCGAATAAAAAGACAGCTTAGTACAGAGCATTGTTGACCATCACTTATAAACAAACCTCTTTTTACAGCTGGCTTCCAAACACTACTCAGGCAGGAGAAAATGTTTGAACAAGAAGACTTCCTGAGTTACCCAATGACCACTTCTTCTACAGAATGTAGAGCTTGTAACTTCTGATCTTTTTCATCACCAAGACCGTATCTAGACATTTAAATTGGTGTGTATGCATTAGCTATCTGACCAGCTACTAAATTTCATGGGCCAGAATTCTCTTTGTTACTTTTGTTATCTATAATGATTAGATCTGTGTTAAAATCACAATCATGCACGCTAACTAATTTTAGGATTATTGATAACCTGCTACCATTAGGATAGATTCTTAGAAGTACATTTCCTTTCCCCAGAAGTATCAAGGAATTTGCTCCAATCCACCAATGTAAGTACAATGAGTTACTGACTATCCTTGGCAAGTGGGAAGAGGGTAATAACTAGTAGGAGAAGTGAATGGCCCAAAGGTGGGGGAGAAGAGAGAAACAAGGAGAGCATTCTTCCCATGGTCCTTTCAAATTGCTGGTAAACCGGAGAGAACCGAAGATGGCGGCATAGGTTAACGCCTGAGATTGCTGCCTTAAACAACCAATTCAAATTAAGCCTGAAAAAGGGAACGGACAACATCCAGAACCACAGGAGGGCTGGCTGAGTGGAAATTCTACAACTAGGAGTAAAGAGAATATCATATCCAGACTCAGAGGAGGCGCAGTGCTGAAGTGAAATTCTCAGGTGCGTGTGCGCGCGGAACGGCCTGGCGGCGCGGCGCGGAGGGTGCGGGTGTTTACAATCGGGAGGGAGCATCAGACTCTGAGCCCCAGATCCGGGCGAGTCGCTAGGGACGCAGACTCAAACGGGAGAAACGGGACTGTCTGGCCTCGGTCGGAACTCGAGGGCAGCTTTCACTCCGAGGTTTGCAGCTGTTGCTGGGACTCTCTGAGGCAGA
>NW_006298678.1:9578-22540 GCF_000327345.1 Myotis davidii | reverse complement strand
GAGGTGTAAGGAGCCTCTGGGACAACTTCAAGCGCACCAACATCTGAATTATAGGGGTGCCAGAAGAAGAGAGAGAGCAAGATATTAAAAACCTATTTGAAGAAATAATGACAGAAAATTTCCCCTACCTGGTGAAATAAATAGATTTGCAAGTCCAGGAAGCACAGAGAATACCAAACAAAAGGAATCCAAAGAGGACCACATCAAGACACATAATTAAAATGTCAAGGGCAAAAGACAAAGAGAGAATCTTAAAAGCAGCAAGAGAAAAACAGTTAGTTACCTACAAGGGAGTACCCATACGATTGTCAGCTGATTTCTCAACACAAACCATGCAGGACAGAAGAGAGTGGCAAGAAATATTCAAAGTGATGAATAGCAAGAACCTGCAACCGAGATTACTTTATCCAGCAAAGCTATCATTCAGAATAGAAGGTCAGATAAAGAGCTTCACGGCTAAGAAAAAGCTAAAGGAGTTCATCACCACCAAACCAGCATTACATGAAATGCTGAAAGGTATCCTTTAAGAAGAGGAAGAAGAAAAAGGAACTCTTGCCATTTGCCACAACATGGATGGAACCGGTGAGCAGATAAATACCACATGATCTCACTCATTTGTGGAATATAAGGAACAACATAAACTGATGAACAAGGACTGATCCAGAGACGGAGAGGCATTGATTGGACTGTCGGGCTTTGGAGGGAGGGTAGGGGAGGGTGGGGGTAAAGGGGAAAGAGCAACCAAAGGACTTACATGCAGGCATAGAGGCCTAACCAATGGACACCGACAACGGGGGGGAGGGGAGGTGGAGGGTGATGTGGGGACAGGGACACATATGTAATACCTTAATCGATAAAAAATATATTAAAAAAAAACAAAAAAAAAACAAATTGCTGGTGAACCAAACAATGATGACATTGTCTCATTTGCACACCCACATATTTTTGTTTTATCTTACCCTCCCCAAGCCAGTGGATACAGACTGTTTGGGACTCTGCTGGATACCAGCCTCCACAGGTGTCAACAATGATGCTATGTTAGTGCAATGGGCAGAGTCGCATCATTAAGCCTACATGTCCTTAAGCCACACACAACTGAAAAAAAATTACTAGCAAGATTTTGGCCTTTGATTGTCTCAAATATTCACTTTTACAGAATGGACTTAGTCTTAGATAAGACCACTCAATTATCTGGGCTTAAGCAATACATGTGTAAGGAATGAACTCAACCTTTCCACTGGATTACCTTCCTTCCAACAGAAAAATGCTCTTGGGAACATTTACACAATTCTAAGCAATAAGCCAGCACAATCTCAATAGATTAACACAGCATTTTCAGTCTTTATCATATCATGGCATATATACTGGTAAACTAATTATTAAAATTCTGTGGCACACCAAAAAATATATATTTTTGCTGACCAAAAAAGGTATAATTTTGATTCATTCACATTAGATGGCTATTGTTGTGTTGGCTATTATAAATTTTTTTTTAATTTGACAATCTAAGGGAAAAGAGGTCAGTGCTCCTGGGATCCTAGCCCCGCCTTCACTTGAAATTGCACTTGAGAGAGAAGCCAAATTATTAGTTTGGAGAGTTTGGGAGAAAGAACTGAGCAGGCTGAGCTCAGCTGTTCTTTATGTCTTTCAGCTCTTTCTGCCTGCACAAAGCTACCTGGTTAGTTGAGGAGGCCTGCTTCTGCCCAGCTATGCCTAGAAGTAAACAGGTACATTTAACCATCAAGCCCATTTGGTCATCCATCTAAAAACCTGTCTCCAATATACTCCTTCAGCTTCATATCTGGCATTTTAATTTCCGAATGTCTCATATGCCTTATCTCTCAATTGGTTCCAAAGAAAGAAGAGGAAAACAAGAAGTGCTATTGTGCTATTTTTGTCCCTTCCCTCCCCCCAAACCTTAACAGTTATAATCAAGTCAATAGAAACACAGTCACTGCCTGATTCCCAGCATTTACTTTTACAAGACTGAATGGCTACAGTAATAGCTACATTACTGCATAATATTTGGACATAGAAATCCTAGACTGGTCTAATTTAATTTTTTTTAAAAGTTAATTTTAGAATTTGACAGTTCGCTAGTGAAGTAAAGATATCTGAAGTAATAAAGTTAGCATTAAAGACCCTGTTTGTTTTCAAATTCCTAAAAGAATTACACAGAATATATTAGGGTTTTTAAAGTTAGGGGAAAGAAGTTATTATGCTTAAAAGTCCCCTGCTGAAACCTCTTCCTATAATCTTTGAGAGCTGAGGGCCACCAGCTCCAAGCTGCATGCATGGCCATGGCACCCACAGTGGGACCAAGTGCACTCGTGGTGCCTTGGGCTCTGCCCACTGGGAAAAAGCCAACTTTCAATTTTCATGCACAAAGCCAGAGAGAGATATAAAAATATGCCTCTTTTTCAAAGTTCTTTCTGGGCTCATTTCCCAAGATGTTTATGTGGCTTTGGGAAAGTTACTTCACATTTCAGCTTTATTCTTATTTTTTATATTTAATTTTTTAATTAAATTGATTGTGATGACATTGGTTAATAAGATTATATATGTTTTAAGTGTACATCTCTATGATACATGATCTGTATGTTGCACTGTGAGCCCAATATCCAAAGTCCAATCTTATTCTGTCACCATATATTTGACCCATTTACCCCCACACAAGCCCCTTCCCACCCTCCTTCCCTCTGGTTACCACCACACTGTTGATTGTGTCTGTGAGTTTTTGTTTGTTTTTCTTGTTTGTTCATTTGTTGCTTTTAGTTTTATATCCCACATATGAGTGAAATCATATGGCTAACTTTTTCTATCTGATTATTTTGCCGTAAATGAATGGGACTGTATCAAACTAAAGAGCTTCTGAACAGCCAAAGAAACTACCAACAAAACAAAAAACAACAAACCGAATGGGAAAAAATGTTTGCAAACAATAGCTCTGACAAGGAGTTAGTATCCAAAATATATAAAGAACTCCTACAACTCAACACCAAATGAACAATCCAATTTAAAAATGGGCAGAGGACCTGAAAAGACAATTCTCCCAATAAGACATACAAATGGCCAATTGATATATCAGAAAAGATATTCAACTTCATTAGCTGTTAGGGAAATGCAAATCAAAACTGCAATGAGATAGCATCTCATACCCATTAGAATGGCAATTATTATCATCAAGACAAGTAACAACAAGTGTTGGAGAGGTTGTGGAGAAAGGAACCTTCATTCACTGCTAGTAGGAATATAAACTGGTACATCCACTATAAAAAAGTCTACAGAGACTCCTCAAAAAATTAAGCATAGAGTTACCCTATGGTCCAGCAACCCCTCTTTTGGGTATTCAGCCAAAAATTTGAAGACATTTATTCACCAAGATATATGCACTCATATGTTTATTGCAGCATTATTCATGGTGGCCAAGACATGGAAACAGCTGAAGTGTCCTTTGATAGATGATTGGGTAAAGATGTGGTGCATATGCTCAAAGGAATACTACTGAGCCATAAGGAAAGACGAAATACTGCCATTTGCAACAACATGGATGGACTTTGAGAATAACAGTTCATCTTTTATCTCTTTTCAATCATCAACAATGAGCAAAATATACTTATAGAACTCGAAGAATTACATTGCTTTGTAACTAAAAGGAACTTGGTGTGTCAAATTTAGGTGCCAGAAAGAAAAAGCTATTTATATGAGCTAAGGTAAATGTCAGTTTATTTGATGAGTATAAATCCCATAATATAATGGAAGCAACATTTATCTAATACATCAGGACACCCACAAGGATCTCAGTATCAACAATTTATGGAATTAGGTATTGAGGAGCCCAAGAAATACATATGCTCTGTAAGTCTTTAATCAGTCAATAATTTCAACACACTTCCAGGTTCAGAACCCACTGAGAGAGAGAGATGAGGCATAAAATGACTACTTTCATATCAATAAAAACTGGGCCAGAAAATGTTGGCAATGGACTTGCTGTACCATAATCATTCATTTTAAAGCATTTCACTTTTGCAATTATAATTATGAGCTTATACCTTAAATGACCATTATACTTTAACTGACCATTATAAAGCACAGAAAGATATGGTTTTACTCCAAGTTACAGATTTGAATGTCACTTTTATGTAAAAGTGAGCATTCAGATATCACCAATAAAACATGAAAACCTCATTTGTGATACAGACATTTTCAAGCCTAATAGGTATGAAGATCACCTAAATCACCCTATCTGATTGCTAAGTGGTTAGAGCATTGGCCTGCAGACTGAAGGGTCATGGGTTTGATTCCAGTCAAGGGCATGTACCTTGGTTGCAGGCTTACTCCCCAGCCTACATCAGGCACATGGGATACAACCAGTTGATGTGTCTCTCTTGCCTGGGTATTTCTCTCTCTCCCCACTCCCTTCCATTCTCTCTTTTTAAAAAAAAGCCAAGAGAAAAGATATCGGAGAAAACCAAGATGGTGGCATAGGTAAACACCAGAAATTGCTGCCTTGCACAACCACTTCAAAAATACAACTAAAAGACAAAACGGACATCATCCAGAACCACAGGAAAGCTGGTTGAGTGGAAATTCTACAACTAGAAGGAAAGAGAAAAGCACACTGAGACTCAGAGGAGGTGTGGTGTAGAAGTAAAGTGCAGAGGTACAGAGGCGCACTCGGAAAGGGCTGGCAGCTGAGGATGTAGCACACGTGGAAAGGGCTGGCAGCTGAGGACACAGTTGTCTTTTTCAATTGGGAGGGAGTCTCAAGCTCGTGACTGCTCTGAACTCCAGTTCTGGGCGAGTCTCTGGGGATCCAGTCTCATACAGGAGAAACTGGACTGTCTGCCATCAGTTGGAAACACACGGATGGCTTTCTCTCAGAGGTACTTGCAGCGATTACCAGGACAATGAGAAGCAGGGCCTCTTAGGGTAGGATTCTTCACAGCTGGTCCTCATCTGGGCACCTCCAAACCCCAAATAAGGAAGAGGAATCTGCAGATCTTTCCGTAGCTCCTGCTGGGTATCTTCAGGCAGAGGCTAAATTATCACCTCCTTAGAGATCCAAGAGCCGGTGTACCCAGTGGTCACATTGGGACCATCCAGATTACAACTCCTCAGATCCATAAAGGACACACTCAGGGGGCAGACTCAGTGAACACCAAAGCCCCACTGAAGCAAGTCTTGCCCCAGAAGAGTGTCTCCAGCACAGAAGTTCTCCCACTGCAGACACAGCTGATTCTCACAGCCAATTGGCCTGGAGGTCAATTCCTCCCAGTAATACCCACACAAATCAAGGCTTCACTACAACAAGACTGTACACAAAGCCCACAAAAGGGGGACCAAGAGTGTCCACCTCAGGTAATTGGGGAGGCTGAGCCACTGGGGCCTATAGGACTCCTAGCACAGAAAGCCACTCTATCAACACAGGGAAGCATAAAAAAATGCCGAGACAAAGAAACAGGACACAAATGACAGAAATGGAGGAAAGCAAACTACAGGATATAGAGTTCAAAACCACACTTTTAAGGTTTTTCAAGAATTCTCTAGAAACTGCCAATAAACTTAGTGAGACCCTCAAGAAATCTAGTGAGACCCTTGAAGTTATGAAAAAGGACCAACTAGAAATTAAGCATACACTGACTGAAATAAAGAACATTATATAGAGTTCCAACAGCAGACTAGAAGGTCACAAGAATCAAGTGAAAGGTTTGAAATATGAAGAAGCAAAAAACACCCAATCGGAAAAACAAAAAGAAGAAAGAATCCAAAAATATGAAGATAGTGTAAGGAGCCTCTGGGACAACTTCAAGCATACCAACATCAGAATTATACGGGTACCAGAAGAAGAGAGAGAGCAAGATATTGAAAACCTATTTGAAGAAATAATAACAGAAAACTTGAGTAAGTGTAACCATGTTGGTTCCCAAAGCAGAGAACAGGTCAGTCTCCTTGTTGCTGGGACTGTCCCTCTAAAACCCGCTACTTGAACAACAAAGTGACAACAAATACACATCTATCAACAAGTGAATCTAAAAATCAAGTGAATAAATAATGTGATGAACAGAATAAACTGGTGAATATAATAGAATCAGGGGCATAGAAAGGGAGGGGACTGACTATTTTCGTGGGGGAAAGGAGTGTGGAGGGTGCGGGAAGAGACTGGACAAAAATCGTACACTTATGGAGGAGGACAGTGGGGGGAGCAGGGTAAGGGCAGAGGGTGGGGTGGGAACTGGGTGGAGGGGAGCTATGGGGGGGATAAAGAGGAGCAACTGTAATAATCTGAACAATAAAGATTTAATTAAAAAAGTGAATCAAAAAAAGAGAAAAGATATCCTCTGATGAGGATTAACAACAACAAAAACAAAAATATCACCGATATCATTAAGCACATGAGATTGGAAAGATCAGAAGTGACATTAGATAGGCACTTTCTATTTGGTCTTCTGAAACCTAGAACTCAAGCCCAAGCTAAAGACAAATTTTGAAATCTATTCTGAATTTCAGTGTCTTCCTAAGTAAAGAAAGATAGAATGACAGGGAATAGATTGATGGATAGACCAATAGATAAACATTTTAGTAATGTAGGGACTCTCAGTGATCTAGGAGCTTCCTTCTTCAGACCCATGAAATTTGGTCATTTCACCTTATGTCATAATACAAGCATGCAGGGTCAAATAAAAAATATAAAATTCATTTCCAGACAAGAAAAAGCTAAATAAGTTCATCACCACCAAACCAGCATTACAAGAAACATTAAAGGGATTTCTTTAAGAAGAAGAAAAACAATAAAAAATATAAATAAGAAAATGTTGCAAAAAATTTTTCTTAGACAAAGGCAAACACCTAAGAAAAGCAGTGGATTAGCCAACACTAAAGCTAGTACATAGGTTAAAAGGCAAAAGTATGAATAGCATGTGTAATTACAACAATAAATTAAGGGATACACACAAAATAAGTAAAAAATAATGCCAAAGTATCAAATTGGAGGAGGTGAGTAAAAATGGCAGGGATTCTAGAAAGTTTTTGAACTTAAGCAACCATCAGCTTAAAATAGACCACAAAAGCATAGCTTGTATATATGAATCACATGGTAACCACAAACCCAAAATTTGCATGATCTATCCAAAAAATAAGGAGAAAGGAATCCAGCCAGTGTGGCTCAGTTGGTTGGAGCATCATCCAGTGCCCCAAACAGTGGTGGGTGTGATTATAGGCAAGGCACATACCTAGGTTGCAGGTTTGATCCCCAGTTGGAGTGTGTACAGAAGGCAACCAATCAATGTTTCATTCTCTCTCTTCCCTTTGCCCATTCTCTGAAAATATCAACTAAAAAAAAAGTCTTTAAAAAAGAGAGAGAGAAACACAACACTGCAGAAAGTCATCAGCATACACAAAAGAGGGCAAGCCCTGGCTGTTGTGGCTCAGTTGGTTGGGCATTGTTGCTGGTTTAATTCTTGGTCAGGGCACATGCTGGGTTTTGGGCTTGATCCCCAGTAGGGGGTGTGCAGGAGACAAATGATAGATATGTCACTCTCCTTGCTCTCTCTCTCTCTCTTTCTCTCTCTCTCTCTCTCTCTCCTCCCTCTCCTCTTCCTCCTCCTCTTCCTTTTCTCCTCCTCCTCCTTCTCTCTCTCTCTCTCCCTCCCTACCCCTCTCTCTAAAAATCAATAAAAAATATTTATATAAAGAAAAGGGATGAGAAAAAGAGAATAATAAATGAACAGGGAACAACTACAAAAGCAATCAGAAAACAATAAAATGACAGTAACTACATACTTATCAATAATTACTTTAAATGTATATAGGTTAAATGCTCCAATTGAAAGATGAATGAAGACAGAAGCCATGGTACATATAGGCAATGGAATATTACTCAGCTATAAAAAATGAATGAAGTTTTAACATTTGTGACAAAATGAAAAATACATGATTTTTCAGAAAAAGACAAATATATGATTTCACTTATGTGTGCGATCTAAAAAACAAAATAAATGAATAAGCAAGACAGAAACAAACAAATAGAGACTGGAAACAAATTTTGGTTGCCAGATGGGAGGGGTGTACATGGGCTGGGTAAAAAGGGGAAATGGATTGAGAAGTACAAATTAGCAGTTTTAAAAATAGTCATGGGATGTAAAGCACAGCTTAGGGAATCGATATAGTCAATAATATTGTAATAATTATACATGGTGTCAGGTAGGTGAAAGACTTAACAGGAGAATCACTTTCAAGTTTTATAAATGTGTAAGCATTTCTGTACACCTGGAACTAATAATATCGACTATCAACTGCAATTTAAAAATAAAAATGATTTTTAATAGAAAAATATAAAATTTGTCAAATTTTTGTTCATTGATATGCAACAGTTCTGGTAAAATAATTGTACAAGCATGATAACTAAATAGACTAAAATTAAGGGAAACTGGATTTCAGTGATTCTTATTTCCTTTCATTGCAATAAAAAATGGCTGTATAAGTGAACACCTGGGTTTGGTTATAAGATTTTAAATCTTCCCCACTTGGAAGCACTTCACAAAAATCTTTTTAAAAATATTACTAATATTCTTTACTTGGAACTCTTGGCATTCATTCCAGAGGAAAAAATTGAACTCTTCTGGCTCATATACTAAGAAGTAGCAGAGTATATTGAGGGTGCTGTTGAGTAATCTAGAGAACTGAAGAAATATGAACTGAAAATATCTTATTTCTCTGCATTTCAATGCTAGATTTTGTCCAAGTTACTACAAAATTGGAGGAGGGAAAGATTTTAATACAAATCATTTTTTTGATTTACTTCATATAACATCCATAGGTGTTTTGAAATTTCTTCCCTATAAACTAATGTTTCGTGCACTTTTATTCACTTTATCCATTGGGTATCCTGACCCTTTCTCTATTAAGGGGCTTGAATCTAAACCCTAACTCCATATATTCTCTATCCACATCTGGTCAAACACAGGCTTCCCATGCTAACCAGAGACTAAAACAAGTGCTCCCTTTCAAGTAGTCATAAAGCTCAGTGTTGGAATGAAGGGCACTTGGCAAGTAGTGTCCAAGAGACCAGCATGTGTTGTATCCAAGTTCACACTTTTCAAACTCAGAATCTATGACAGTCTCCAAGAGGGTTTTATATTTAATGTTCATCTTAACAATTCGAAGATATTCTGCATATGTTGTAATTAAAAATTATATAACTAGAGGCCCAGTGCACGAATCATGCACCAGTGGGGTCTCTTGGCCTGGCCTGCAGGATCGGGCCAAAACTGGCTCTCTAACATCCCTTGAGGGGTCCCGGATTGCGAGAGGGCACAGGCCAGGCTGAGAGACCCCAACAATGTGTGATTGGGGCCAGAGAGGGATGTGGGAGGTTAGCCAGCCAGGGAGGGACTGAGGGAGGGCTCCAGGGCATGTCTGGTCTGTCTCGCTCAGTCCTGATAGGTCGGACTCAGCAGCAAGCTAATTTACCGGTTGGAGCGTCTGCCTCCTGGTGGTCAGTGTCATCATAGCAAACAATTGAGAAGCCTTAGCATATCATTAGCATATTACGCTTTGATTGGTTGAATGGCCAACCAGTCGACCAGACAATTAGCATATTAAGCTTTTATTATATAAGATTGTTTTCCAAAATAACAGTGAGATATCTTCAACTAAAACATTTCCATGTGGAATGGCTTAAAGTAGTCATGAAGTTTCTCTAATGGGCACTTCTTCCATTTTAGTAATTTAGGCTAATCTAAGGCATCTTGGACTTGATAGTGTGATTTTACTGGGAATGTTGCAGAACTTTAGGGGAAATAACACAATACAATCTGATATCTTCAGATTATATAGAAAAAGATTAACAAATTAGGCCAGTCCTTACTCTAAAGAAGGACTACAGAAGTATTAATGAACTTCTTGGCTACCAAAAGGGAATCTACTAATTCATGCTAGACCATTCTGTAGATTTCTTTATTATAGATTAATAAGAAAATTAATGCTCAATGGAGAAGAATGTTGACTGCTTATATTTTCTAAAACATGCACCAACATGACAAATTTGGAAGTACGTCAATACTCAAACTTTCAGAAAGAGTCATCTCACATTGAGATTTCATTACAATGAATTGTATTTTTCTAGAGAACTCAACAGTGACTAACTAGAGGGGGAAAAGGCACACTAAAAATTGAAGAGGCCTTGTAAGAAAGCAATGGTTGTTCTAATGTGGGAATTGGCACAAATAACTTATAAAGAAATTTACATAGTAAATAATAACTATTTCTTTGTCTTTTGTATTTTCTTGGAAATTTGTTGAGTTGAAATCATATTGTATTTTATGACACCTTTTTTGAGAAACATTTGTTGATTTATTAAAGAAAATAACATAAAACTATGATACTATTCATCCATTCATTACAAACACATATTGCTTCATGACATAAAAAAGTATGGGAAGAAAATTTGCTCTTTATCCAGAGTCTAGTCCTGGTTGTCAAAGGTAATATTGTACAATCATTTTGTAATCTTAAAATGGTTGATAGATTATACTAATGCACCAAAATCATTTATTGTCTTTCTATTAAAGAATAACAATAACATATCCCTGCTAATTGCCATGTAACTTGCAATGCTTCCTTGTGAGAAGAGAATATTTGTTCACCCTTGATGGTTGGGTGTGTCCAATGACTTGCTTTAGACAATGGAGCAGGGCATATGCCATATCCAATGTGATCTCTGAGAACCAGTGTATGATTCATCTCTGCCTCTTTTCCCTTCTCTAATGAAAATGGCATGTTCCAGATGGTGGCTGTTCCTCAAACTTATAATGAAATGAAAACCTAAACATGACACTATTTGAGTGAGAAGTAAATCTTTGTTGTTTTAAGTCACTGAAATTTGGACATTGTTGGTAACTGCAGCATGAACTAAAAAAGGTTGAATACACAAGACAATGAGGTTAAAGATGAGAAGTCCACAAAACAAGATGGTAGTTCAGAAAGATAGTGTGGGCACTTTTTTTAAAAAAAATATTTTTATTGTTGATAATATTACAGATATCTCCCATTTCCCTTCCCTCCACCTCCCAATCCCTACCCATCCCGCCCCCCCAGGTCTTCACTACCCTATTTCCCATGTCCATGGGTTATGCATGTCTCTCTATATAAAACCCTAATAAGCAAATAGACCGAACTGGGGAACAACCAAACAACCGGTCACTATGACATGCACTGACCACCAGGGAACATGTGCAGAACATGGCAGGCATCAGCAGCAGGTGGCAGGGCGTGGAACATGGCAGGCATCGGCTGTGGTGGATGGTGGAGAAGGTGAGCCAGGGCGCCAGACCAAGGTAGGGCGCTGGTCGCTGTCATTGGGGTGAGCCTCTAGTGGTTACTGAAAATTCTTTGCTCCCACACACTATGGTCCTGCCAGGCATTCACACCTGCTGCCGGTGATGGCCCCACTTGCACCCACTGCCAGCACCTGGTGCCAGCCCCAATCACTCAGCACCACCAGGATGTGTGAGCAGCGGCTGCTGGCCTTGATCACCCCTCAGGGCTTCTCGACTTCCCCCTGCCCCTGAGGGGTGATTGGGGCCGGCTGCTGCCTCTCATACCAGCTGCTGGTGCCGGCTCCAATCTCTCCACACTGTCAGTGGATGCGAGTGGGGTCTGCACAATCAGCATGCAGGAGTGGCGGCAGCATGAGCGGAGCTGCTGGCAGACCTAGGACCAGGGCCTGCAGTGGGAGGGGTTGGGCGGGGACCCAGAGGATGAGCCAAGACCTGCCCCTGTGCCCACTGCAGCCTTGCGGCCCACAGTTCCTTTCAAGGTGCACAAATTCATGCACTGGGCTCCTAGTGTATCCTATATAATAAAAGAGAAACATGTAAATTGACCATCCCTTTACCACGCTCACCAGCCAATCAGGAGTGAATATGCAAATTAACCTGACAAATATGGCGGGTTAATTTGCATGCACAGGCGCTGGGTGGAGAGCAAAAGCAGCTTAAGGGAACATGGCTCCCTTGGTCACTCCCTCAGTCGCTCCCTCAGTCACTCCCTTGGGGAGACATGGCGCCCTCGGTCGCCAGGCAGAGAGCAGAGCAGGAGAGCTGAAGGCTTGGCAGGACATGGCTCCCTTGGTTGCTCCCAGTGCGGGGAGCACCAGGAATGCTGGGAATCATAGTTCTGGTGGCAGAGAGATCTTCTAGACACTAGAGCAAAGTGAGCCTGGAGCAAGTTACTGTTGCGGTGGGGATGGAGGGAAAGCAAAGGTGAGAGACATAAGTAAAATCAGAGTGTCTAGGAAAAATTAAAGAAAAGATATCCAGAACTTCCAGGAGATCTCCACCAATGAAGCAAAGAAAAAAAATGCCTCTATTATTCTGTGAGTAACAAACCAAACAGGGTTGGAGGTCTCAGACAATTCACTCATATGATTGCAAAGAAAGACAGAAACTCCAAGATTGGAGAGGGTTCCCCTGAGGGCTCCGAGATTGGAGAGGGTGCAGGTTGGACTGAGGGACTCCCATACCCCCCACCCCTCCGTGAACAAATCTTCATGCACCAGGCCCCTAATCCTATCTAATAAAAGAGAAACATGGTTATTAGCCATACCTCCGCTACCCTTTCCATTGGCTAATCAGTGCCATATGCAAATTAACTGCCAGCCAAGATGGCGGCCGGCAGCCAGGCAGCTTGAAGCAAACATGAGGCTTGCTTGCTTCAGTGACGGAGGACTCCAACATTCTACGCCTGCCACTGCTGGCCTCTGAGCTTTCAGTTTGAAACATTGTTACAAATATAGAAACTAAACAAAACCCCAGAAACCTGCTTTCAGCCAGCCGGGATCTCAGAGCTGGAGTTGAAACAGAGTTTCGATTATAGAACCCAAACAAACCAGATACCTGCTTTCAGCAGCGGAGGCCTAAGAGCTGGAACCAAGCCTAAGAGCTAAAGTTGGCCAAGCATAA
>NW_006298678.1:5817-9115 GCF_000327345.1 Myotis davidii | reverse complement strand
TGGGGCCTGCCCTCTCCCACCCGGGAGCAGGTCTAAACCAGCAGGTCGTTATCTCCTGAGGGGTCGCAGACTGCGAGAGTGCACAGGCCGGGCCGAGGGACCCGCCCCTTCCCCCCAAGTGCACAAATTTTTGTGCACCGGGCCTCTAGTCTAATCTAATAAAAGAGAAACATGCAAATTGACCATACCTCCGCTACACCCACAAGCCACGCCCACAAGCCATGCCCACCCACCAATCAGGAGCAAGTATACAAATTAACACAACTAAGATGGTGGTGCCATGGAGCTGGACCGAGCAGGAGGCTTGGGTTTCCCCCAGCAATGGAGGAAGCCAAGCTTCCGGCCTGCCCTGTGGGCCCTGAGCTCTGCTCAAGGCTATAAAGTTTCAATTATAGAAGATAAATAAATCCCAGATACCTGCTTCCAGCCTACGGCCATGGCACACCTGAAAACAGCCCTCAGCCCCTCACCCAAGACGGCCATGCCTCCCATTAGGACCCCCTTCACTGAAGGGGCTGTGGCCAGCCTGAAAACAGCCATTAGCCCCTCACCCAGACTGTCCAGGCACCCCAGTGGGAACCTCCACCCTGAAGGGGGTGTGGCCAGCCTGAAAAAAGCCCTTAGCCCCTCACCCAGGCTGGCCACACCCCCATAGGGTGAGAGTCTCCACTGGGGGGGTTGGCCAGCCTGAAAACAGCCATTACCCCCTCGCCCAGACTGTCCAGGCACCCCAGTGGGAGCCTCCCCCCTGAAGGGGGTGTGGCCAGCCTGAAAACAGCCATCATCCCGTCACCCAGGTTGGCCAGGACCCCCAGCAGGACCCCCCCCCTGATCCAGGACACCCTGCAGGGCAAACCAGCCGGCCTCCATCGTGCACCAGGCCTCTATTCTATATCTATATAACAAAAGGGTAATATGCAAATTGACCCTATCAGCAGAACAACTGGGAATGACTGGTCACTATGATACACACTGACCACCAGGGGGCAGATGCTCAACTCAGGAGATGCTCCCTGGTGGTCAGTGCACTCGGGTCAGACGCTCAACACAGGAGCTGCCCCCTGGTGGTCAGTGGGTTCCCACAGGGGGAGTGTCCCTCAGCCAAAAGCCGCTGGTGGGCCATGAGCGCAGCAAAGGTGGCAGTGGTGGTGGGAGCCTCTCCCGCCTCTGCAGCAACACTACCGAGTGGCAGCAGTGGCAGGGACAGCAGGGCCGGAATGAGCAGCAGCAGAGCTGCGCCCAGCCCAACTGGGGCTTCTCACTGGCTGCCTGCCGCTTTGACACTGCTACATCCTCCCGAGGGGTCCCAGATTGTGAGAGGGAGCAGGCCAGGCTGAGGGACCCCACCTGTGCACAAATCTGTGCACCAGGCCTCTAGTAAGTATATAAGTTCTTTGCTTTATCTCTTCTCATACCCCCCAACCCCACATCAAGGTGTGTCAGCTTGTTCCTTGACTCCATGCTTCAGGTATTATTTTGTTGGTCAATTCAGTTTGTTCATTAGATTCCACAAATAAGTGAGATCATGTGATATTTGTCTTTCTCAGTTTGGCTTATTTCACTTAGCATAATATTTTCCAGGTCTATCCATGCTGTCCCAAAGGGTAAGAGATCCCCCTTTTTTACAGCTGCATAGTTTTCCATAGTGTAAATGCCCCACAGCTTTTTTTATCCATCACCTCACACCTATCAGAATGGATAGCATCAAAAAATCAACAAACAACAAGTGCTGGCAAGGATGAGGAGAAAAGGAAACATTAGTTCACTGCTGGTAGGAATGCAGATTGGTGCAGCCACTATGGAAAACAGTATGGAGTTTCCTCAAAAAATTAGAAATGGAACTTCTGTTTGATCCAGTGATCTCACTTCTGGGAATATAACCTAAAACCCCCAAAATACCAATCAGAAAGAATATATGCACCCCTATGTTCATAGCAGCATTATTTACAATAGCTAAGATTTGAAAAGAGCCCTAGTGCCCATCAGTAGATGAATGCATAAAAAAGCAATGTGAGCCCTGGCCGGTTTGGCTCAGTGGATAGAGCGTCAGCCTGTGAACTGAAGGGCCCCAGGTTCGATTCCGATCAAAGGTACTTACCTGTGTTGCAGGCTCAATCCCCTCTAGGGGGGTGCAGGAGGCAGCTGATGGATGATTCTCTCTCATCATTGATGTTTCTATCTCTCTCTCCCTCTTCCTTCCTCTCTGAAATCAATAAAAAATATATTTTAAAAAAACACTAAAAAAGCAGTGTGAGTTCTTGACATTGTTAAAATATTTTCCTAACCTTTGAACTACCTACCCTAGAACATTCAATATATAAGACAATTAAATGTTATGACTGCTTAAATCTTTGTTAGTTGAGCTTATCTTGAGCCAAAAGCTTTCTAACTGATAATATGTTCATCCTTCCCTCCTTCATTTCTGTCACAAAGGAGAGTCTTGCCTCCTATCTCTACATGCAGAACTACTCCCTTCTTACATGTCAGGGCTGCTTCTCCACCAATTGCCAGGTATCCCTGTACTAGAACCATCCATTTACATATGAGTATAATCAGGAAACATCTCTTTCTACATTGACCTGTCAATACCTGTCCAGTTATCAGTCTGCATTTGGCTCCTTACCTATAGGCAACTCCAGTTTGGTATCATTCATTCTATCTTAATGCTTAACATACATTATCCTGTTCATCTGTTTTCTGGCCTGTTTTCATCGTTATATGTACCTTTTTAATGGTTTTTGCATGATTATAAAATACATATTAAAAGAAAGTTTGGAATATTTAGGGAAGTATAAGTTTTGCATTTGTAATACCTACCAAATTACAAAAAGAGGAACTCAATAAATGTTTATTGAAAAATGCATGAAAGCACAAATTAATAAACAAGAAAAGAAATATTTAGTTCTATATAGAATGGTTGTAAACTGTGTGAGTAATGAAGATTGGTTAGAATTATAGTTTGTGGTCCAATTATAGAGAGCTTTGTAATTTATGTTAAGGTGTTTGTTCTCCCCCTTGTAGGCAATGGAATACTAATGAAATCATTTTGAGCAAGGCAAAGCATGTTTAAACCTGAATTTTAAAAAGAATTGTCAGTGACATAAAGGATATGGATTTGGAAAGGATAAACTGAAGGTTGTAATTATATCAGGCCTATTAAAAGTGAGGTCAATACATTAATTTCCCAAATTAAAGAAGAAATAGTATAGATTTTTTTTTTGTGGATAACCAAGGCAGTTGGCTATTTTTTTTACCTTTTATTTATTTTTTTATTTTTTATTATCTTTTATTTTTTATT
>NW_006298678.1:0-1500 GCF_000327345.1 Myotis davidii | reverse complement strand
TACCTCCATCCGGTTTATGCACTCTAGGACCCTTATTCTGAATTCTTTTTCTGTCATGTTGCATGCCTCTGTTTTACTTAGCTGATTTTCTTGAGAGTCCACCTTCTCTTTCCTTTTGGGGTTTCTCTGTCTACCCATGTTTGATCTCACTGACATATCTAGACGTTGAGTCGTTCAGTGGCTGCTCCCTGGGTGGCAGTGAGTCCTTGGTCTGTGGTTGCTCTTCAGGCGGTTGCGGTAGCAGCTGCTCTTCAGTTGTCAGCAGCTCCTCTGGTGGGTGCTGTTCACAGCTGTGGTAGCTCTTCTGGCTGGTTCGGGGTGGTTTCACGTACAGCTGCTGTTCCTTAGCAGAGGGTATGGTGCTCAGGAGGTTGCTGTTGCTTGGATCTGCTTTCCAGGGGAGTTCTGCCTTTCCCGGCTGCAAACCTTCTCACCAGCTGAGCAATTTCGCCAATTCGGAGTGGGTGTTATTAGTTTCAGCTGCTCACTCCATTTGCTCCAGGACACCTTTTGGGACGCCTCTGCCTATATCGCCGCCATCTTCTTTTTTTCCTAGATTTTTTAAAAAAGATATTATATAAGGTGTATTTAAGCAATAGTATTGCCAGGAAGTCATGGCTCAGTGGTTTAGCATTGACCTATGAACTAGGAGGTCATGGTTTGATTCCAGTTAGAGCAGATGCCTAGGTCGTAGGCTCAATCCCCAGTGTGGGGAGTGCAGGAGGCAGCCAATCAATGATTCTCTCTCATCATTGATGTTTCTATCTCTCTTTCTCTCCCTTCCTCTCTGAAATCAATAAAAAATATTTTTAAAAAGAAACAGTAGAGAAGACAAGATGGCGTCGATATTGGCAGACGCGTCCCAGGTCGTGTCCCAGAGCAAATGGAGTAAGCAGCTGAAACTAATAACACCCACCCCAAATTGACGAAATTACTCAGCTGGTGAGATGGTTTGCAGCCAGGAAGGGCAGAACTCCCCT
The DNA here is from genome assembly GCF_000327345.1 of Myotis davidii. NCBI lineage: Eukaryota > Metazoa > Chordata > Mammalia > Chiroptera > Vespertilionidae > Myotis > Myotis davidii. Next base: position 520 of record NW_006298678.1, on the reverse strand, counting down.
GGAAAGGTAAAAAAAAAAAAAAATCTGGGCAGGAAAGTTTGCCAGACCTCTGAGCCCAGAGGGTCAGAGGGAGCACGCGTGGCAGACAGCCACGTCTCTTGGGACAGGCACAGCCCCTGACTGGGGAAAGGAGATCCGCGGGATTCCTGGCATCGTGGGATTTGAGATCTGGGTTCTGTGATCACGGAGGACTGAGCATAAAGGGGGCAGCCTGAAGAGCTGACCAGACCATGCAGTGCCGGTAAGAGAAGAGCTTACAGAAACTCAGCCTTCCCTGTTTTCCATGGCCGGCATTTGTTTATTTGTTTGTTTTCACTGAATCCTGTTCATAAGACATTTCGGATACAGATACTCACCTGTGCTGAAGAGAGGGAGAAGGTGCGGACGAGTGGAATCTGGGGAGATGCTGAGGAGAGAGGGGGAGCCGGGAGAGATGGCAGCGAATTGAGTGCTGAGACACCCCTAGGCCCAAGATTGGGGCAGCCATGCTCTCCAGAGGGTGGGACTCCTCCACCTAGCC
>NW_006298677.1:73648-74018 GCF_000327345.1 Myotis davidii | reverse complement strand
ACCATTGCCTTGGAGGCAAGTTAAGTTGGAATCTTATCATTGTATAGACAGAGGAGGTTTCTGGATGTTTTGAGTCTTTGCCTGACCCAATTAGTCAGAAACATCCTTTAGCAGTGTCCTGCACTAGAGACTGAGAGGCATAGAGGATCTAACTAACTCGTCATCACAAACCCAAAGAGAAAGCCAGAATGAAGAAACAAGGAAACAAACCCCAAATGAGAGAACTAGAGAATTCTCCAGATATAGAGATAGATGAAGCACTGAGAAGACATTTATCTGTATCTGACTTCAGAGTTATGAAGGTAGAAGAGCTCAACAGCATGAAAAAAGATACAGTGACTAGGAAAGAAGAACAGTCTCAGATATATAA
>NW_006298677.1:73149-73612 GCF_000327345.1 Myotis davidii | reverse complement strand
ATATAATGACATAAGAAAATTAATGAACACATTGGAATGAATAGTCAGATATTAGGGAAAGCTGAGGATTGAATCACTGAATTAGAACAGTTAAAAATATCACCCAATAAAAAAAGACAGAGAATATAAGATTTAAAAAAAAAACCCAAACAAACAGGAGGACATCTTACATAACAGTATATAAAGTGAGTGTGCCAAAAGAGGCAGGAGGGGAGAAAGGCATAGAGAAGGTCTTTAAAGAAACAATGGCAGAACACTTTCCTAACCTAGTAAAAGAACATTCCAAACAAGATCAAGAGCCAAAGAGAACGCCAATAAGAAGTACCCAAACAAACCCAAGCCCAGATCCATCATAATTAAAATGTCAAAAATTAAAGACAAACAGAGAATCTTTAAGACAGCAATTGAAAAGAAAGCTGTTAGCGACGAAGGAGTTCTCATAAGGCTGACTCCTGATATCTCA
>NW_006298677.1:68212-72317 GCF_000327345.1 Myotis davidii | reverse complement strand
TGAGGGACCGGGGTTGCTGCCTGGACAGCGCCCAGGACCTCCCACCTTTGATGCAATGGTGGAGTTCCGCGGTTGCTCCCTGGCCTGGGCCCCAGTCATCTGGCCCTCCTATCGCCAAGGTAGGGTCTGGGTTTATGCCTGTCCTGCGCTCTCGCCATCTCACTCTCTGATCGACATGTTGGGGATCAAGGGTTGATGTCTTCCCTGCTCTCCGGAACTCGCGCACTTAGATTGCCTTGGTGGAGGTCCGTGGTTCATGTGTGGCCTGCGCTCTGGCCTGCCCCGCCTCAGATTGACATGGAGTCACCGGGAGCAGTCCAGCCAGCAACCCTGGTACCCAGGGGTCCTCGGTTGCTGCCTGGCCTGCACCAGGGCACTCTGACTGCCATGGCGATCGAGGGATGTAGGCCATCCCGCCCTTCAATTGCCATGGTGAGGGTCCGGTGTTGATGCATGGCCTGCGCTCTGGCCCTCTCGCAATCCAATATCCATGGTGGGTATCTGGGGTTTCTTCCAGGCCTGTGCACCGGACCTCCCACCCTCGATCGCAATGCTGGGGGTCTTCAGTTGCTTCCTTGCCTGCACACCCGCCGTCCCCCACTGCAATCCATATTGTGAACCCTAGAGCAGGCCTGCCAGGAACTATGGCACCCGGGGGTCCACAGTTGCTGCCTGGCCTGCAACACTGCCCTCCTGCCCTCTGATCACCATGGCGATCGAGGGACGCAGGCCATCCTGCCCTTCGAATGCCATGGTGGGGTTCCGGGGTTGATGCCTGGCCTGCGCTCTGGCCCTCTCGCATCCAATTGCCATGGGGATTGCCAGACGCAGGCCAGCCAGCAACCCCGTTGCCATGGTGGGGGTCTGCGTTTGCTGCCTGTCCTGCGCCCCGACCTTCCCACCCTTCTATTGCCATGGCGGGGGTCCGGTGTTGTGCTTTGGGTTGTGTTCCAGCCCTCCTGCCTTCTATCGCCATGGTGGGGGTCTGGAGTTGATGCATGGCCTACGCTCTGGCCCTCCCCCCCAGATTGACATGGCGATCGCCGGAAGCAGTCCAGCCAGCAACCCCGGTACCCAGGGGTCCTCGGTTGCTGCCTGGCCTGCACCACCGCATTCTGATTGCCATGGCGATCGAGGGATGTAGGCCATCCCGCCCTTCAATTGCCATGGTGAGGGTCCGGTGTTGATGCATGCCCTGCGCTCTGGCCCTCTCACCCTCCAATATCCATAGCGGGGGCCGGGGTTTCTTCCAGGCCCGTGCACCGGACCTCCCGCCCTCGATCGCCATGGTGGGGGTCCGCAGTTGCTGCCTGGCCTGTTCTCTGCCTTTCCTGCCTTCGATCGCAATGCTGGGGGTCCGCAGTTGTTGCCTAGCCTGCGCACCCGCCCTCCCCAACCGTCATGGTAGGGGTCTGGAGTTGATGCATGGCCTGTGCCCTGGACCTCCCACCCTCGATTGCCATGGTGAGGGACCGGGGTTACTGCCTGGACAGTGCCCAGGACCTCCCACCTTTGATGCAATGGTGGAGTTCCGCGGTTGCTCCCTGGCCTGGGCCCCAGTCATCTGGCCCTCCTATCGCCAAGGTAGGGTCTGGGTTTATGCCTGTCCTGCGCTCTTGCCATCTCGCTCTCTGATCGACATGTTGGGGATCAAGGGTTGATGCCTGCCCTGTGCTCCGGAGATGGGCTAGTCTGCCTGTTAATGGGGGGTCACCAGCCTAAGGGCTACTCCAGATCAATAAAAGACTTGAGCAGCCTGAGCATGGGTGGAAGTCCCTCTCCTTGAGTTGGACTTGCCCACCTGGACCTGCAATATTGCAAAATTATCTCGTGTCTTTTTCTCTCATTTGCTTTGTGGCTCCTCTTTCAGATACCGAACCCCACTCCACGCGGGTCGTGGAAGGAAACATTCAACATCTGGCCTGTTCTCTGCCCTTCCTGCCTTCGATCGCAATGCTGGGGGTCCGCGGTTGTTGCCTAGTCTGTGCACCTGCCCTCCCCAACCGCAATCCATATTGTGATCCCTAGAGCAGGCCCGCCAGGAACTACGGCACCCGGGGGTCCGTGGTTTCTGCCAGGTTGCAAAACCGCCACCCCCTCCCCCGGTCTCCTATCACCATGGCGATCGAGGGATGCAGGCCAATCCGCCCTGCGATTACCATGGTGTGGGTCCTGGATTGATGCATGGCCTGCCCCACAGCCATCCCGCCCTTCGATTGCCAAAGTGGGTGTCTGCGGTTGATGCCTGGCCTGTGCGCTGGCCCTCTCGCATTTTGCCATGGGGATTGCCAGATGCAGGCCAGCGAGCAACCCCGGCAACCGGAGATCTGTGGTTGCTGCCTGGCCTGCAACACCGCCCTCTGATCGCCATGGCCATAAAGGGACGCAGGCCCTCCCACCCTTCGGTTGCCATGGTAGGGGTCTGGAGTTGATGCATGGCCTGTGCCCTGGACCTCCCACCCTCGATTGCCATGGTGAGGGACCGGGGTTACTGCCTGGACAGCGCCCAGGACCTCCCACCTTTGATGCAATGGTGGAGTTCCGCGGTTGCTCCCTGGCCTGGGCCCCAGTCATCTGGCCCTCCTATCGCCAAGGTAGGGTCTGGGTTTATGCCTGTCCTGCGCTCTTGCCATCTCGCTCTCTGATCGACATGTTGGGGATCAAGGGTTGATGCCTGCCCTGTGCTCCGGAACTCGCACACTTAGATTGCCTTGGTGGAGGTCCGTGGTTGATGTGTGGCCTGCGCTCCAGCCCTCCAACCCTCCACAGGCCATGATGGGGGTCCGGGGTTGCTGCATGGCCTGCGCTCTGGCCCACCCCCCTCAGATTGACATGGAATCACCGGAAGCAGTCCAGCCAGCAACCCTGGTACCCAGGGGTCCACGGTTTCTGTCTGGCCTGCAACACCGCATTCCCTGCCTCCGATAGCTATGGCGATCGATGGTAGCGGGCCATCCTGCCCTTCGATTGCCATGGTGGGGGTCCAAGGTTACTGCCTGGCCTGCACCCCGGCCCTTCTCCCCTCCCATGGCCATGGTGGATATCCGGGGTTGCTGCCTGGCCTGCCCCTGGCCCTCCTGCCCTTTGATCGACAAGGTGGGGGTCCACGGTTGCTGGCTGGCCAGCGCCCCGGCCCATCCACCCTCTGATGGCCATGGCGATAACCAGAAGCAGGCCAGCCAGCAACCCTGGCATCCGGGGTTCCACGGTTGCTGCCTGGCCTGTGCTCTGGCCCTCCCGCCTTTGATCGCAATGGAGGGGGTCTAAGGTTGCTGCCTGGCCTCACCTCTGGCCCTACCGAACTCCCATCGCCATGGCCTTGGTCTGAGGTTGTTGTCTGGCCTGTAACACCGCTCCCTAATCGCCATGGCGATCAAGGGACACAGGCAATCCCGCCCTTCGATTTCCATGGTGGGGTTCCGTGGTTGCTGCCTCGCCTGTGCCTCGGCCCTCCTGCACTCCGATCCACATTGTGATCCCTAGAAGCAGGCCAGCCAGCAACTCCGGCCCCGGGGGTCCGAGATTGCTCCCAGTCTCCTATCACCATGGTGATCGATGGATGCAGGCCATCCCGCCCTTTGATTGCCATGGTGGGGATCCACGGTTGCTGCCTGGCCTGCACCCCGGCCCTTCTGCCCTTCAATTGCCATGGTGGGGACCTGAGAGTGATGCATGGCATGCGCTCTAGCCCTCCAGTCCTCTGATGGCCATGGTGGGATTCCGGGGTTTCTGACTGGCCAGCACTCTGGCCTTCCCACCCTCGATCACCATGGTGGGAGTCGGGTTCCTGCCTTCCATGTGTGCCGTCTCTTCCTCCCATCGATTACCATGGCGGGGGTCTGGGGTTGCTGCCTTCTCTGCTCCCCGGACTTCCAGCCCTTCGATTGCCATGATGGGGGTCCGCCGTTGCTGCCTGGCCTGTGCCCCAGCCCTCCCGCCCTCGATCACCATGATGGTGGTCCGCGATTGTAGCCTAACCTGCAACCAGGCCCTCCCACACTCCGATCGACATTGTGATCTCTAGATGTTGGCCAGCCAGCAACCATCTTACCTGGGGTCCGGGGTTTCTGCCTGTCCTGAGCTCCAGCCAGCCCTCCCTCATATC
>NW_006298677.1:67465-68013 GCF_000327345.1 Myotis davidii | reverse complement strand
CTGCCCTCCCACCCTCCGATCGCCGTGGCGATCGAGGGATGCTGGCCATCCCGCCCTCGATTGCCCTGTTCGGAGTTCGGGGTTGCTGCCTGGCCTGCGTTCCGGCCAGCCCACCCTCCCATCGCCATGGTGGGGGTCCACGGTTGCTGCCTGGCCTACACCCCGGCCCTCCGGCCCTCCCTTGGCCATAGTGGAGGACCGTGGATGCTGCCTGGCCTGTGCTTTGACCTTCCCGCCCTCGATTGCCATGGTGGGGGTCCGGGATTCCTGCCTGGCCACCACCCCAGCTCTCCCGCCCCTTGATTGCCACAGCAATCGAAGGATAAAGGCCATCCCACCAATCGATTGCCATGTTGATGGTCCATGGTTGCTGCATGGCCGAAACACTGTTACTCCTGCCCTCTGATCGCCATGGGGATTGAGGGATGCAGGCCACCCCGCCCTTCGTTTGCCATGTTGGGAGTTCGCGGTTGCTGTCTGGACTGCAACACTGCCCTTCGATCACCATGGCGATCAAGGGAGGCGGGCCCTCCCGCCTTTCGGCTCCC
>NW_006298677.1:58442-58818 GCF_000327345.1 Myotis davidii | reverse complement strand
GTTGCTGCCTGGCCTTTGATCTGACCCTCCCGCCCTTCAAGTGCAATAGTGGGGGTCCACGGTTGCTGCCTGACCTACGCCACAGCTCCCACGCCCTCCAATCACAATGGTGGGTGTCTGCGGTTGCTGCCTGAACTGCACCCCAGCCCTCATGCCCTCTGATCGCCATGGTGGGGGTCCACGGTTTCTGCCTGGCCGGCACCCTGGCTCTCCCACCCTAAGATTGCCATGGTCGGGGTCCAGGGTTGATGAATGGCCTGTGCCCCACCCTTCCCCCTTCGATTGCCATGGAGGGAGTACGGGGTGGCTGCCTGGCCTGCGTCCCAGCCTTCCCGCCCTCCAATCGCCATGGCGATCCAAGGATGCAGGTGCTCCA
>NW_006298677.1:46133-48296 GCF_000327345.1 Myotis davidii | reverse complement strand
TGCTGCTGTGCCTGTTCTCTGGCCCTCCTGCCCTCTGATAGCCATGGCAATCGCTGGAAGCAGTCCAGCCAGCATCCTCGGCACCCAGAATTCTGCGGTTGCTGCCTGGCCTGCAACACCGCCCGCCCATACTCTGATTGCCATGGTTGGGGCCCGGGGGTGATGCATGGCCTGTGCCCCGGCCCTCCCGCACTCCGATCGACATTGTGATCTCTAGATGTTGGCCAGCCAGCAACCATCTTACCTGGGGTCCGGGGTTTCTGCCTGTCCTGAGCTCCAGCCAGCCCTCCCTCATATCACCATGGTGGGGGTCCTGGGTTGATGCATGGCCTGCGCTCTGGTCCTTCCATCCTCTGATGGCAATGGTGGGGGTCTGGGGTGGCTGCCTAGCTTTCACTCCAGTCCTACCGCCCTCGAACGCCATGGTGGGGATCCGGAGTTGCTGCCTGGCCTGAGCTCTGGCCCTGCAGCCCTCCAATTGCCCTGGCGATTGCCAGGGGATGGCCAGTCAGCAACCCTCCCGCCCTCCGATTGCAATGGTGGGGGTCCGTGGCTGCTCCCTGGCCTGCGCCCCGGCCCTCATGCCCATCCTATAGCTATGGCATTCGAGGATGCCATGTTGGGGGTCCACGGTTGCTGCCTGGCCTACACCCCGGCCCTCCGGCCCTCCCTTGGCCATAGTGGAGGACCGTGGATGCTGCCTGGCCTGTGCTTTGACCTTCCCGCCCTCGATTGCCATGGTGGGGGTCCGGGATTCCTGCCTGGCCACCACCCCAGCTCTCCCGCCCCTTGATTGCCACAGCAATCGAAGGATAAAGGCCATCCCACCAATCGATTGCCATGTTGATGGTCCATGGTTGCTGCATGGCCTGAAACACTGTACTCCTGCCCTCTGATCGCCATGGGGATTGAGGGATGCAGGCCATCCCGCCCTTCGTTTGCCATGTTGGGAGTTCGCGGTTGCTGTCTGGACTGCAACACTGCCCTTCGATCACCATGGCGATCAAGGGAGGCGGGCCCTCCCGCCTTTCGGTTCCCATGCTGCGGGGCAGGTGTTGATGCCTGGCCTGCTTTCTGGCCCTGCCTCCCTTGATTGCCATGGAGGGTGTCCGCGGTTGCTGCGTGTCCTGTGTTACGGCCCTTCTGCCCTCTGATTGCCATAGTGGGTGTCCGGGGTTGATACCTGGCCTCCGCCCCGGCTCTCCCGCCCTTCGATTGCCATCATGATTGAAGGATGCAGGCCATGCCGACCTTCGATTGCCATGTTGAGGTTCCGCGGGCCTGCATTCTGGCCCTGCCGCCCTCGATTGCTATGGCGGGGGTCCGCGGTTGCTGCCTGTCCTGTGCCGCAGCCCTTCTGCCCTCTGATTGCCATGGTGGGCGTCCGGGGTTGATACCTGGCCTCCGCCCCGGCTCTCCCGCCCTTTGATTGCCATGGAGATCAAGGGATGCAGGCCATCCCGCCCTTTGATTGCCATCTTGGGGGTCTAGGATTTATGCCTGGGCTACGCTCCATCCAGCCCTCCCTCCCATCGCCATGGCAGGGGTCCACGGTTGCTTCCTGGCTTGCTCCTCGGCCAGCCCACCTTCTGATCGCCATGGCGGGGGTCCGGGTTGCGGCTTGGCCTGCGTACCGGCCTGAAACACCACCCTCCAGCCCTCTGATCGCCATGGCCATTGAGGGATGCAGGTCATAAGGACCTTTGATTGCCATCTTGGTGGACCAGGATTGATGCGTGGGCTGCGCTCCATCCAGCCCTCCCTCCCATCGCCATGGCTGGGGTCCACGGTTGCTGCCTGGCCTGCAACACCCCCCTCCGATCGCCATGGCGATCAAGGGAGGCAGGCCCTCCGCCTTTCAGTTCCCATGCTGGAGGTCAGGTGTAGATGCCTGGCCTACATTCTGGCCCTGCCGCCCTCGACTGCCATGGCGGGGCTCCGGGGTTTCTGCCTGGCCTGCGCCTGGCCCTCCTGCCCTTCGATTGCCATGGTGGGGGTCCGGGGTTGATACCTAGCCTGTGCTCTGTCCATTTGCCCTCCTTTGCCCTGCTGGGGGTCTGGGGTTGTTGCTTGGCTTGCGCTCTGGCCCCTTCTCCCTCCGATTGCCATGGCAGGGGTCCGCAGGTGCTGCTTGGACTGCGCCCTGGTCCCCTTGCCCTTTGA
>NW_006298677.1:43281-45105 GCF_000327345.1 Myotis davidii | reverse complement strand
ACCATCCCATTCTTCGAATGCCATGTTGTGGGTCTTGGGTTGCTGCCGGGCCTGCATTCCGACTCACCCGCCCTTCGATTGCCATAGTGGGGGTCCGCGGTTGCTGTCTGACCTTCGCCCCCGGCCCTCCCGCCCTCGATCGCCATGGTGGGGTTCCAGGGTTGCTGCCTGGTCTGCACCCCGGCCCTCCTGCACTTCTATTGTCATGGTAGGGTTCCGCAGTTGAGGCCATAGAAAAGTGTTTTAAAGCAAATGGTCGCTGTTGTAATTTCTATATTGTACTATTCTGAAAGGTGTGCACTGGGGGTGTGGGCACAGGCATTTCTCAATGCAGGTTCCTCTGTAATTCCTAGGGATGCTCATGTGTGTAAGCAACCAAGCAAGAAACCCCTGGATTCAACCTTCAAATATTCTGACTCCTGCCCTTCGATTGCCATGGTGGGGGTCCGGGGTTGATACCTAGCCTGTGCTCTGTCCATTTGCCCTCCTTTGCCCTGCTGGGGGTCTGGGGTTGTTGCTTGGCTTGCGCTCTGGCCCCTTCTCCCTCCGATTGCCATGGCAGGGGTCCGCAGGTGCTGCTTGGACTGCGCCCTGGTCCCCTTGCCCTTTGATTGCCATGGTGATGGTCCGGGATTATGACCTGGGTGGCGCTCTGGACCTCCCGCTCTTGATTGCCATGGTGGGGGTCCAGGTTTGCAGCTTGGATGGGGCTCCGGCCCTCCCACCCTTCAAATGCCACGGTGATCACCAGAATCAGGCCAGCCAGCAACCCCGGCACCCTGGGTTCCACGGTTGCTGCCTGGCCTGTAACACCGCCCTCCCGCCTTTCAATTGCCATGTTGGTGGTACAAGGTTCATGCCTGGGGTTCGCACTGGCCAGCCCGCCATCCCATCGCTCTGGCAGGGATCCGGGGTTGCTGCCTGGCCTGCGCCCCGGGCTTCCCGCCCTTTGATTGCCATGGTGGGGGATCTGGGGTTGATGCATGTCCTGCGCTCTGGCTCTCTCGCCCTCTGATGGCCATGGTGGGTGTCCGGGGTTGCTGCCTGGGTGGCGCCCTGGATCTCCCGCCCTCGATCGCCATGGTGTGGGTCTGGGGTTGCTACGTGGCCTGCTGCCAGGCACTCCAGCACTTCAATTGCCATGGTAGGGTCCGGGGTTGATTCATGGCCTGCGCTCTGGCCCTCACGCCCTCCAATGTCCATGGCGGGGGTCCAGGGTTGCTCCCTGGCCTGTGCTCCAGCCCTTCCACTTTTTATCGCTGTGGTGGGGTCCGGGGTTACTGCCTGGCTTGTGCTCTGGCCCTCCTGCCCTCCGAACGCCATGGCAATAGTCGGAAGCAGGCCAGCCATCAACCCCGGCAACCGGAGGTCTGTGGTTGCTGCCTGGCCTGCGCCCCGGGCTTCCCGCCCTTTGATTGCCATGGTGGGGGATCTGGGGTTGATGCATGTCCTGCGCTCTGGCTCTCTCGCCCTCCCCTTCAAATGCCACGGTGATCACCAGAATCAGGTGATCGCCGGGAGCAGGCCTGCCAAAAACCCCGGCACCCAGAGGTCCGTGTTTGCTGCTTGACCTGCAACACTGCACCCAGCCCTCCGAATGCCATGGCGATCGAAGGATGCAGGCCATCCCTACCTTTGATTGCTATGTAGGGGTTCCACGGTTGCTGCCTGCCCTGCAACAACCCCCTCTGATCACCATGGTGATCAAGGGAGGCAGCCGTCCTGCCTTTTGGTTCCCATGCTGGAGGACAGGTATTGATGCCTGGCCTGCATTCTGGCCCTGCCGCCCTCGATTGCTATGGCGGGGGTGCCGGGGTCCTGCCT
>NW_006298677.1:40620-42206 GCF_000327345.1 Myotis davidii | reverse complement strand
CGCCCTCCAATGTCCATGGCGGTGGTCCAGGGTTGCTCCCTGGCCTGTGCTCCAGCCCTTCCACTTTTTATCGCTGTGGTGGGGTCCGGGGTTACTGCCTGGCTTGTGCTCTGGCCCTCCTGCCCTCCGAACGCCATGGCAATAGTCGGAAGCAGGCCAGCCATCAACCCCGGCAACCGGAGGTCTGTGGATGCTGCCTGGCCTGCAACACCGCCCTCCCATCCTCAGATCGCCATGGCAATCGAGGGATGCAGGCCATCTCGCCCTTTGATTGCCATGTTGGGGGTCCACTGTTGATGCCTGGCCTGCGCTCCGGCAAGCCCGGCCTCCCATCACCATGTTGGGTGTCCGGGGTTGCTTCCTGGCCTCCGGCCCGGCTGTCCTGCCCTTCTTTGCCATGGCGGGGATTGGGGTTGTGGGCTGTGTTGCGCTCCTTCCCTCCAGCCCTGGAACGCCATGGTGGGGGTCTGGGGTTGATGCCTGGACTGCGCTCTGGCCCTCCCACTCTCTGATCACCATGGCAATCTTCAGAAGCAGGCCCGCCAGGAACCCGGGCACCCGGGGGTCCGCGGTTGCTGCCTGGCCTGCAATACCTCCCTCCTGTCCTCCAATTGCCATGGCAATCGAGGGACGCAGGCCATCCCGCCCTTCGATTGCCATGGTAAGGGTCTGGTGATGCATGGCCTGTGCTCTGTCCCTCCCCCACTTCAATGTCCATGGAGAGGGTCAGGGGTTGCCACCTGGCTTGCGCTCCAGCCTGCGTTCCGGCCCTCCCGCCCTCGATCGCCATGGTGGGGTTCCAGGGTTGCTGCCTGGTCTGCACCCCGGCCCTCCTGCACTTCTATTGTCATGGTAGGGTTCCGCAGTTGAGGCCTGGCCTGTGCCCCGGCCCTCCCTCCCTTCAATTGCAATGGCTGGAATTCGCGGTTGGTGCCTGGCCTGCGCTCGGGTCCTCCCGCCCTCCAATGTCCATGGCAGAGGTCTGGGGTTGCTGCCTCGCCTGTGCTCTGGCCCTCCCACCCTCAATAGCCATGGTGAGGTTCCAGGGTTGCTGTCTGGCTTGCGCTCCGATCCTCCCGCCCTCCCAAAGCCATGGAGGGGTCCGCAGGTGCTGCTTGGACTGCGCCCCGGTCCCCTTGCCCTTTGATTGCCATGGTGATGGTCCGGGATTATGACCTGGGTGGCGCTCTGGACCTCCCGCTCTTGATTGCCATGGTGGGGGTCCAGGTTTGCAGCTTGGATGGGGCTCCGGCCCTCCCACCCTTCAAATGCCACGGTGATCACCAGAATCAGGCCAGCCAGCAACCCCGGCACCCTGGGTTCCACGGTTGCTGCCTGGCCTGTAACACCGCCCTCCCGCCTTTCAATTGCCATGTTGGTGGTACAAGGTTCATGCCTGGGGTTCGCACTGGCCAGCCCGCCATCCCATCGCTCTGGCAGGGATCCGGGGTTGCTGCCTGGCCTGCGCCCCGGGCTTCCCGCCCTTTGATTGCCATGGTGGGGGATCTGGGGTTGATGCATGTCCTGCGCTCTGGCTCTCTCGCCCTCTGATGGCCATGGTGGGTGTCCGGGGTTGCTGCCTGGGG
>NW_006298677.1:35729-39917 GCF_000327345.1 Myotis davidii | reverse complement strand
GGATGCAGGCCATCTCGCCCTTTGATTGCCATGTTGGGGGTCCACTGTTGATGCCTGGCCTGCGCTCCGGCAAGCCCGGCCTCCCATCACCATGTTGGGTGTCCGGGGTTGCTTCCTGGCCTCCGGCCCGGCTGTCCTGCCCTTCTTTGCCATGGCGGGGATTGGGGTTGTGGGCTGTGTTGCGCTCCTTCCCTCCAGCCCTGGAACGCCATGGTGGGGGTCTGGGGTTGATGCCTGGACTGCGCTCTGGCCCTCCCACTCTCTGATCACCATGGCAATCTTCAGAAGCAGGCCCGCCAGGAACCCGGGCACCCGGGGGTCCGCGGTTGCTGCCTGGCCTGCAATACCTCCCTCCTGTCCTCCAATTGCCATGGCAATCGAGGGACGCAGGCCATCCCGCCCTTCGATTGCCATGGTAAGGGTCTGGTGATGCATGGCCTGTGCTCTGTCCCTCCCCCACTTCAATGTCCATGGAGAGGGTCAGGGGTTGCCACCTGGCTTGCGCTCCAGCCCTCTCGCCCTCCCATCACCATGGTGGGGTCTGTGGTTGAAGCCTGGCCTGCTCTCTGGCCCTCCAACCCTCCGATCACCATGGCAATCACCGGAAGTAGACCAGCCAGCAACCTCAGCATACTGGGTTCCATGGTTATTGCCTGTCTTGCACACCACCCTCCCGCCCTCCGATGGGCATGGTGGGGGTCCGGGGATGATGCATTGCCTGTGCAGTGGCCCTCCTGCCCTTCGCCATGGTGGGGGTTCCGGAGTTGATTCATGGCATGCGCTCTGCCCTCCCGCCCTCCAATGTCCATGGCGGGAATCCAGGGATGCTCCCTGGCCTGCGCTCCGGCCCTCCAGCCTATGATCACCAAGGTGGTGGTCCGGGGTTTCTGCCTGGCTTGCGTTCTGGCCCTCACACCCTCAGATCACCATAGCGATTGCTGGAAACAGGCCAGCCAGCAACCCCAGCACCCGGGGGTCCATGGTTGCTACCTGGCCTGCGACACCGCACTCCCACCCTTCGAATGCAATGGCAATTGAGGGTTGAGGGTCATCTCGCCATTCGATTGCCATGTTGGGGGTCCGCGGTTGCTGACTGGTCTGCAACACCCCCTCCGAATGCCATGACGATCAAGGGAGGGAGGCCCTCCTGCCTTTCGGTTGCCATGGTGGGGGTCGGGTGTTGATGCCTGGCCTGCGGTCTGGCCCTCCTGCCCTCAACTGCCATGGCGGGAATCTGGGGTTGCTGCCTGTCCTGTGCCATGTGCCTTCCACCCTCTGATCGCCATGGCGGGGATCAAGGGTGGCCTGTGCACCGGACCTCCCGCCCTTCAATTGCCATCGGGGGTTGCAGGGTCCCTTCCTGCCATGCGCCCTGGCCCTCCCACCCTTCGAGTGCCATAGTGGGGGTCCGGTTATGATGCATGGCCTGCAACACCGCCCCCCTGCCCTCCAGTCACCATGGCGATCGAGGGATGGAGGCCATCCCGCCCTTCAATTGCCATGTTTGGGCCCATGGCTGCTGCCTGGCCTGCAAAACCACCCTCCCATCGCCATGGTGATCAAGGCAGGCAAGCCATCCTGCCCTTTGGTTGCCTTGGTGGGGGTTGGGGGTTGCTGCCTGTCCTGCGCCCGGGCCCTCCCACCCTTCAATTGCCATGGTTTGGGTCCATGGTTGCTGTCTGTCCTGCGCTCTGTCCCTCCTGCCCTCCGATCTATATGGCCATGGTTTTGGTCCACAGTTGCTGACTGGCGTGCAACACCGCCCTCCCGCTCTCTGATTGCCATTGTGATACAGGGATGCAGGCAATCCCGCCATAAGATTGCCATGGTGGGGGTCCGCGGTTGCTGCCTGGCCCCCTCCCCCCGCCCCGCCGACTCTCCTGCCCTTCGATTGCCATGGCGATCGAGGGATGGAGGCCATCCCGCCCTTCAATTGCCATGTTTGGGCCCATGGCTGCTGCCTGGCCTGCGCCCTGGCCCTCCCGCCCTTTGATTGCCATGGTGTGGGTCCAGGGTTGATGCATGACCTTCTCTCTGGCCCTCCCAACCTCCTATGGCCATGGCGTGGGTCCAGGGTTGCTTCCTGGACTGCGCTCCTGCCCAACCACCTATGATCGCCATCGTGTGGGTCCGTGGTGGCTGCCTGACCTGTGCTCCAGCCCTTCCGCACTCGATCGCCATGTTGGTGGTCCAGGGTTACTGCCTGGCCTGCGTCCTGCCCTCATGCCCTTTAATTGCCATGGTGGGGATCCGTGCTTTCTGCCTAGCGTGCACCCGGCCCTCCAGCCCTCTGATCATGGTGATCACTGGAAGCAGGCCAGCCAGGAACCCAGGCACCCAGGGGACTATGGTTGCTGCCGGGCTTGCACCACTGCCCTCCTGCCCTTCAAATGCCATGGTGATGGTCTGCGGTTGATGCATGGCCTGCGCTCAACTCCTCACACCCTCCGATGGCCATGGCTGGGGTCCACGGTTGCTTTCTGGCTTGCAACACAGCCCTCCCGCCCTCTGATCACCATGATGATCGAGGGACGCAGGCCATCACGCCCTTTGAATGCCATGTTGAGGGTCCAGGGTTGATGCCTGGGCTGCGATCCGGCAATCCCAACCTCCCATTGCCATGGCGGTGGTCCGGGGTTGCTGCCTGGCCTGTGCTCCGATCCTCCCGCCCTTCGATTGCCATAGTGGGGGTCCACGGTTTCTGCCTGTCCTACGCTCTGTCCCTCCCACTCTCTGATCAACATGGCAATATCCGGAAGGAGACCAGCCAGCAACCCCAGCATCCGGGGGTCCACGGTTGCTGACTGGCGTGCTACACCGCCCTCCTGCCCTCCTATTGCCATGGAGTTTGAGGGATGCAGGCCCTCCCACCCTTTGATTGCCACGGTGGGGGTCTGGGGTTGATGCATGGCATGCCCTGTGGCCCTCCCACCCTCCAATGGACATGGCAGGGTTCCGGGGTTGCTTCCTGGCCTGTGCTACGGCCCTCCCGCTTATGATCGCCATGGTGGGGGTTCGTGGTGGCTGCCTGGACTGCGCTCCAGCCCTCCCGTCTATGATCACCATGGTGGGGGTCCGTGGTTGATGCCTGGCCTGCAAAACCGCCCTCACCCCCTCCGATCACCACGGCGATCAAGGGACGCTGGCCATCCCGCCCTTTGATTATCACGTTGATGCCCGGCTTGCGCTCCTGCCAGCCTGGCCTCCCATCGACATAGTGGTGGTCCGGGGTTGCTTCCTGGCCTGTGCCCCAGTCCTACCGCCCTCGATAGCTAGGATGGAGGTCCAGGGTTGCTGCCTAGACTGCGCCCCAGCCCCCCAGCCCTTTGATTGCCATGGTGGGGTCCGGGGTTTCTGCTTGGCCTACGCCCAAGCCCTCATACCCTTCGATACCCATGGTGGGGCCTGGGGTTGATGCATGTCCTGCGCTCCAGCCCTCCCACCCTCGATCGCCATGGTGGGGGTCCAGGGTTGCTGCCTGGCCTGCGTCCGGCCCTCACACCCTTTGATTGCCACGGTGGGGATCCGTGGTTGTTGCCTGGCCTGCGCCCGATGCTCCTGCCCTCTGAGCTGCATGGTGGAGGTTCGAGGTTGATGCCTGGCCTTCACTCTGGCCCTCCTGTCCTCTGATCACCATGGCTATTGTCGGAAGCAGGCCATCCAGAAACCCAGGCACTCAGGGGTCTGTGGTTGCTTCCTGGCCTATGCTATGGACCTCCCGCCCCTCGATTGGCATGGTGTGTGTCCTGGTTGCTTCCTGGCCTGCACCCCAGCCCTCCCGCCCTTCGATTGCCAAGGTGAATGTCCGCAGTTGATGCATGCCCTGCACTCAGGCCCTAACACCCTCTGATAGCCATGGAAGGGGTCCTCGGTTTTTGCCTGGCCTGCAACACTGCCCTCCCGCCTTCTGATCACCATGGTTATTGAGCGACGAAGGCCATCCTGCCCTTCGAATGCCATGTTGGGGGTCCAGGGTTGATGCCTGGGCTGTGCTCTGGCAATCCCACCCTCCCATTGCCATGGCGGGGGTCTGAGGTTGCTGCCTGGCCTTTGATCTGACCCTCCCGCCCTTCAAGTGCAATAGTGGGGGTCCACGGTTGCTGCCTGACCTACGCCACAGCTCCCACGCCCTCCAATCACAATGGTGGGTGTCTGCGGTTGCTGCCTGAACTGCACCCCAGCCCTCAT
>NW_006298677.1:34644-35549 GCF_000327345.1 Myotis davidii | reverse complement strand
GCCATGGTCGGGGTCCAGGGTTGATGAATGGCCTGTGCCCCACCCTTCCCCCTTCGATTGCCATGGAGGGAGTACGGGGTGGCTGCCTGGCCTGCGTCCCAGCCTTCCCGCCCTCCAATCGCCATGGCGATCAAAGGATGCAGTTGAGCCAGCAACCCCGGCAACCGAGGGTCCACGATTACTGCCTGGCCTGCAACACTGCACACTGGCCCTCTGATAGCCATGGCGACCAAGGGATACAGGCCATCCCGCCCTTCGATTGCCATGTTGGGGTCCAGTGTTTCATCATGGCCTGTGCTCCAGCCCTCCTGTCCTTGATCGCCATAGTGGGGATCAGGGGTTGCTACCTGGCCTCAGCCCTGACTCCTCTGCTCTTCGATTGCCATGGTGATCAAGGGATACAAGACATCCCACCCTTCAATTGCCATGTTGGGCATCTGCGGTTGCCTCCTGCCCATCGGTTGCCATGGTGGGGTGCAGGGGTTGATGCCTGTCCTGCGCCCATACCCTCCCACCCTTTGATTGCCATGGTGGGGGTCCGCGTATTCTGCTTGTCCTGCGCTCTGTCCCTTGCACCCTCTGATCGACATGGCTATCGCCAGAAGCAGACCAGCCAGCAACCCCAGCATCCCAGCTCTCCCACCCTTTGATTGCCATGGTGATCAAGGGATGCAGGCCTCGACCTAAGAGGAGGAACCGAACATGGCGGCATAGGTTAATGCCGGAGATTGCTGCCTTGAACAATCAATTCAAATTAAGCTTGAAACGGAACACGGACAACATCCAGAACCACAGGAGGGCTGGCTGAGTGGAAATTCTACGACTAGGAGGAAAGAGAATATCATATTGAGACTGGAAGTAAAGTGCAGAGATATGGAGGTGCACGTGGAAAGGACTGGCAACTG
>NW_006298677.1:32171-33259 GCF_000327345.1 Myotis davidii | reverse complement strand
GACACGGACAACAGGGGGGGGGGGGGGAGGGGGATGGGGGGACAGGGACACATATGTAATATCTTAATCAATAAAAAATATATTAAAAAAAAACCTAAAAAAAAAAAGGGGGGGATGCAGGCCATCCCACCCTTTGATTGCCATTATGTGGGTCCACGGTCGCTGCCTAGCCTGCAGCACCACACTCCTGCCCTTTGATCGCCTTGGCGATAGAGGGATGGAGGCCATCATGCCCTTCGATTGTCATGTTGGGGCCCCTATTTCTGTCTGGCCTGTTACTCCTCCCTTCAATCGCCATGGCGATCAAGGGAGGCAGGCCCTCCTGCCCTTCGACTGCCATGGTAGATGTCCGGGGTTGTGGCAACGGTTGCGCTCTGGCCCTCCTGCCCTTTGATTGCCATGGTATGGGTACAGGGTTGCGGGCTGGGTTGCACTCCTTCCTTCCCGCCCTCGATCCCTATGGTGGGGGTCTGAGGTTGATGCCTGACCTGCGCTCTGGCCCTCCCACCCTCCGATCCACTTGGCGACTGCCGGAAGCAGGCCAGCCAGCAACCCCTTCACCCAGGGTTCCACAGTTGCTCCCTGGCCTGCAATACCGCCCTCCCGCTCTCCGATCACCATGGCGATCGAGGGATGCAGGCCATCCTGCCCTTCGATTGCCATATGGGTGGTCCAAGGTTGATGCCTGGGCTGCGCTCCGGAGAGCCCGCCCTCCCATCGCCATGACCTGGGTCCAGGGTTGGGGCTTGGCCTGCCTCTTGGCCCTCCAGCCCTTGGATTGCCATGGTGGGAGTCCTCTGTTGCTGCCAGGCCTGCGCCCCGGCTCTCCTGCCCTTCAATTGCCATGGTGGGGGTCCATGGTGTGTCTGCTTGGCCTGTGCGCTGGCCCTCCAGCCCTCCGATCACCATCGTGGGGGTCCAGGGTTGATGTCTGGGTTGCGCTCCCGCCCTCCCTCCCTTCGATGGCCATGGTGGGGGTCTGGGATTGATGCCTGGCCTACACCGTGGCCATCCCACCATTCGTTTGCCATGGTAGGGGTCCTGGGTTGCTGCCTGGCCTGCAAAACCCCCCTCTGATCACAATGGTA
>NW_006298677.1:29712-32135 GCF_000327345.1 Myotis davidii | reverse complement strand
CGGATGTCTGTGTTTGCTGCCTGGCCTGCAACACAGCCTTCCTGCCCTCCTATTGCCATGGCAATAGAGAGATGCAGGCCATCCCGCCCTTCGATTGCCATGGTGTGGGTTCAGGGTTGTTGACTGACCTGCGCTCTGGCCCTCTCACCCTCAATCACCATAGTGGGGGTCGGGGTTGCTGCCTGAACTGTGCTCTGGCCCTCCAGCCCTCCAATCGCCAGGGCGATCCCCGGATGCAGGCCAGACAGAAACCCTGGCACCCGGGGTTCTGCGGTTGCTGCCTGGCGTGCAGCACCACCCTCCCGCCCTCTGATCACCATGGCGATGGCGGGACGCAGGCCATCCCACCCTATTTTTGCCATCGTGGGGGTCCACGGTGCTGCCTGGCCTGCGACCTGGCCCTCCCGCCCTTCGATTGCCATGGTCGTGGTCTGGGGTTGAAGCCTGGCCTGCGTCCTGGCCCGCCTGAACTCTGATCGACATTGTGATCTCTAGAAGAAGCCCAGCCAGCAACCCCAGAATCCAGGAGTCCAGAGTTGCTGCATGGCCTGCAACACCGCCCTCCAGCCCTCTTATCGCCATGGGGATCGATGGACGCAGGCCATCCCGCCATGCGATTGCCATGGTGGGGGTCCACGGTTGCTGCCTAGCCTGCGCCCCGGCCCTCCTGCCTTTCGATTGCCTTGGTGGGGGTCCGCAATTGCTGTCTGGCCTGCACCCCGGCCCTCCTTCCCATTGATTGCCATGCTGGGGTCAGGGGTAGATGCCTGGGCTGCGCTCCGGCAAGCCCACATTCCCATCACCATGGTGGGTATCCGGGGTTGCTGCCTGGCTTGCGCTCCGGCCTTTGCGCCCTTCCATTGCCATGTTGGGCGTCTGGGGTTCCTGCCTGGCCTGTGCTATGGCCTTCCCACCTTCCAATCACCATGGCGATCACCGGAAGCAGTCCAGCCAGCATCCCCTGCACTCAGGGTTCTGCGGTTGCTGCCTGGCCTGCAACACCACCCACCCTCCCTCTGATCGCCATGGCGATCGAGGGACGCAGGCCATCCACATTTTTATTGCCTTGGTGGCGGTCTACGGTTGTTTCCTGGCCTGTGCCCTGGCCCTCATGCCCTTCGATTGTCATAGTGGTGTTGGAGGTTGCTGTCTGGCCTGCTCCCTGGCCCTCCTGCCCTTTGATTACTATGTTGGGGGTCTGCGGTTGCTGCCTGGCCTGCAACACCACACTCCCACCTCCTCTCGCCATGGCAATCAAGGGATGCAGGCCATCCGGCCCTTTGATCGCCAAGGTGGGGGTCTGGGGTTGATGTCTGGCCTGCGTTCTTGTCATCCTGCCCTCCGATCAACATGGCGGGGGTCCGGGGTTGCTGCCTGGGTGGCACTCCGGCCGTCCTGCCCATCGATTGCCATGTTGTGGGTCCAGGGTTGATGCATCGCCTGACCCCGGCTCTACCGCCCTTCAATTGCCATGGCGGGGGTCCTGGGTTGGGGCATGGGTTGCACTCCGGCCGTCCCCCCCTTGATTGCCATGGTGGGGTCCTGGGTTGCTGCCTGGCCTACAACACTGCCCTCCCGCAATCCCGCCCTTCGATTGCCATGTTGGGTGTCCTGGGTTGATGCCTGGCCTGTGCTCCTACCTACCCGCCCTCGATCGCCATGGTGGGTGTCGGGAGTGGCTGCCTGGCCTGCGCTCTGGCCCCACCGCCCTCCGATCGCCATGATGATCCCCAGAAGTAGAGCAGCCAGCAACCCCAGCACCAGGGATTCCTCGGTTGCTTCCTGGCCTGCAACACCTCACTCCCGCCCTTCAATAGCCATGGCGATCGAGGGATGCAGGTCATCCCACCCTGCAAATGACATGGTGGAGGTCCGCAGTCGCTTCCTGGCCTGCGACCTCACCCTCCCACCCATCTATTATCATGGTGTGCGTTCTGGGTTGATGCATGTCCTGCGCCCCGACGCTCTCGGCCTTCGATTTCTATGTCAGGGTTCTGGCATTGGGGCATGGATTGCGCTCTGGCCCTCCCACCCTCGATTGCCATGGTGGGGTTCTGGGGTTGATGCATGGCCTGCGCCCCAGCCCTCTGCCCTTTGATTGCCATGGCAGAGGTCCGGGGTTGTGGCCTGGCCTGCACCCAGGCCCTCCCGCACTTCTATTGCCATGGTAGAGATCTGGGGTTGCTGCCTGGCTTGTGCTCTGGCTATCCAGCCCTCCAATTGCCATGGAGATCGCCAGACGCAGGCCAGCCAGCAACCCCGGATCCCCGCCATGGCGATGGGAAGGCAGGCTGGCCATAGGGTAGCCCAGGCATCAACCCTGGTCCCTGAACATAGCAATCGAAGGGCGGGATGGCCTGCGTCTCTCGATCGCCATGCTAATGGCAGGGCTGGAGGCGGGGTTGCAGGCCAGAACCCTGGAC
>NW_006298677.1:27809-28929 GCF_000327345.1 Myotis davidii | reverse complement strand
GGTGATTGGAGGGCGGGAGGCCGGTGTTGCAGGCCAGGCAACAACCAAGAACCCCCACCATGGCGATCGTGGGCAGGAGGGCCAGAGCGCAACCCAAGCCACAACCCCAGACCCCCGCCATGGCGAAGGGAGAATGTGCAGGCTGGTACACATCCCAGGCATCAACCCTTGACCCCCAACATGGCAATCGAAGGACAAGAGTGCCTGTGTCCCGCGATCACCATGGCGATCACAGGGCGGAAGGGCGGGGTTGCAGGCCAGGCAGAAACCCAGAACACCCAGGTGCCGGGGTTGCTGGCTGGCCTGCTTCTGGCAGTCGCCATGGCAATCAGAGGGCGGGAGGACCAGAGAGCAACCCAGGCTGCAAACCCAGATCCCCATAATGGCAATTGAAGGGCGGGAGAGCAGGGGTGCAGGCCATGCATCAAACCCAAACCCCCACATGGCGATCGAGGGTGGATGGCTGGTGCACAGGCTTGGCAAAAACCCCGGATGCCCGCAATGGCCATGGAAGGGCGGGATGGCCGGAGCGCAAGACAGGCAGCAACACAGACACCCAGCATGGTGACCGATGGCGGGAGGGCCGGAGCACACGCCAGGACACAACCCGGACCCCCGCCATGGCGATGGGAGGGCTGCTGGCCATAGCGCAGCCCAGGCATCAACCCTGGACTCCCAACATGGCAATGGAAGGGCGGATGGCCTGTGTCCTTCGATCGTCATGGTGATTGGAGGGCGGAGGGCGGTATTGCAGGCCATGCATCATAACCGGACCCCCACTATGGCAATCGTAGGGCAAGAGGGCTGGGGTGCAGGGCAGGCAGTAATCCCGGACTCCCACCATGGCAATCGAAGGGCAGGAGGGCCAGGGCTAAGGCCATGCATCAAGCTTGGACCCCCAACCCCCATGGCAATCAAATGGCGGGAAGGCCGGGGCGCAGGCCAGGCAGCAACTGCAGAACCCTGGGTGCTGGGAATGCTGGCTGGCCTGCTTCAGGCAATCGCCATGGCGATCAGAGGACGGTAGGGCCTGAGCGGAGGATGGTCAGCATACCCGGACCACCCGCCATGGCGATGTGAGGGCGGGAAGGCCGGAGCGCTAGCAAGGCGGCAACCCCGG
>NW_006298677.1:20850-27788 GCF_000327345.1 Myotis davidii | reverse complement strand
CCCCCAACCCCCATGGCAATCAAATGGCGGGAGGGCCGGGACGCAGGCCAGGCAGCAACTGCCAATCCCCACCATGGCAATCAAATTTCAGGATGGCCTGCGTCCCCGGATGCCATGGTGATCAGAGGGCAGGAGGGCGGTGTTGCAGGCCAGGCAGCAACTGCAGAACCCTGGGTGCTGGGAATGCTGGCTGGCCTGCTTCAGGCAATCGCCATGGCGATCAGAGGACGGTAGGGCCTGAGCAGAGGATGGTCAGCATACCTGGACCACCCGCCATGGCGATGTGAGGGTGGGAAGGCCGGAGTGCTAGCAAGGCAGAAACCCCAGACCCCCACCAAGGCTATCGAGGGCGGAAGGGCCGGTGCACAGGCCAGGCGTAGCCCTGGACCCCTACCATGGACATTGGAGGTCGAGAGGGCCAGAGTGCAGGCCATGCATCAACACCGGACACACACCATGGCAGTCGCCATGTCGATCGAAGGGGGGGCAGGGCCAGAGAGCAGGCCAGGTAGCAACCCCGTATGCCCACCATTGTGATGGAAGGGCGGGAGGGTTGGAGCGCAAGCCAGGCAGCAACCCTGGACACCAACCATGGTGATCAAGGGCAGTAAGGTTGGAGCACAAGCCAGGCCACAAACCCGGAACCCCGCCATAACTATGGGAAGGTGGGCTGGCAGGAGCGCAGCCCAGGCATCAACCCTCGACCCCGAACATGGCAATCGAAGGTTGGGATTGCCTGTGTCCCTCAATTGTCATGGGGATTGCAGGGTGGGAAGCAGGGTTGCAGGCCAAGCAGCAACCCAGGACCCCAGGGTGCTGGAGTTGTTGGCGGCCTGCTTCTAGCGATGACAATGTCGATCGGAGTGCAGGAAGACCAGGGCGCAGGCCAGGCAGCACCCCAGACCCCCACCATGTCAATCGAAGAGCGGGAGGGCTGGAGCTCAGCCCAGGCATCAATCCTTGACCTCCAACATGGCAATCGAAAGGCCAGATTGCCTGTGTCCCTCAGTAGCTATGGCGATCGCAGTGGTGAAGGCGGGGTTGCAGGCCAGGCAGCAACCCAGGACCCCCGGGTGCCATGGTTGCTGGCTGTCCTGGAGCAGGCGATCGCCATGGCGATCAGAGGTCGGGAGAGACAAAGGGCAACCCAGGCCACAACCCCGGAACCCCGTCATGGCAATGGATGTGCGGGAGGGCCGCGGCGCAGGCCATGCATCATAACCGGAACCCCACCATGGCATTCGAAGGGTGGGAGGGCGGGGCGCAGGCCAGGCAGCAAACGCAGACCCTCACCATGGCAATCGAAGGGCGGGAAGGTCAGGGCGCAGGCCAGGCAGCAAACGCAGACCCTCACCATGGCAATCGAAGGGCGGGAAGGTCAGGGCGCAGGCCAGGCAGCAAACGCAGACCCTCACCATGGCAATCGAAGGGCGGGAAGGTCAGGGCGCAGGCCAGGCAGCAAACGCAGACCCTCACCATGGCAATCGAAGGGCGGGAAGGTCAGGGCGCAGGCCAGGCAGCAACCCAGGACCCCCGGGTGCCATGGTTGCTGGCTGTCCTGGAGCAGGCGATCGCCATGGCGATCAGAGGGCAGAAGAGTCAGAGCGGTGGCCATGCAGCAATCCTGGATCCCCGCCATGTCAATGGAAGGCGGGGAAGGCCAAAGAGCAACCCAGGCCACAACCCCGGATCCCCACCATGGCGAACATAGGTGGGAGGGCCGGATCTCAGGCCAAGAAGCAACCCCAGAACCCCGCCATGGCCATCGGAGGTGGGAGGGCCATAACGCATGCTGTGCATCAAAACCGGACCCCCACCATGGCAATAGAAGGGAGGCCAGGCAGCACCCACGGACATCCTCCATGGCGATAAGCCTGTAATCCCTGACCATCAGTAGCAGGTTTTCAGTAAAGACTGCAGGCAGTTTGGGCACTGGCTTCAATACTGTAAATACAGACCAACCCTGGACGTCCAACATGGCAATCGAAGGGCGGGATGCCCTGCGTCCCTTGATCACCATGGCGATCGGAGGGTGGGAGGGCAGTGTTGCAGGCCAGGCAGCAACCACGGAAACCCACCATGGCGATCTTGTGCAGGAAGGGCAGAGCACAGGCCAGGCATCAAACCTGGACCCACAACATTGCAATCGAAGGACAGGATTGTCTGTGTCCCTCGATTGCATGCTGATCGAAGGGCAGGAGGGCGGTGTTGCAGGCCAGGCAGCAACCGCAGAACCTAGGGTGCCGGGGTTGCTGGCTGGCCTTCTTCCTGGGATTGCCATGGCGATCGAAGTTTGGGAGGGCCAGAGTGCAAGCCAGGCAGGAACTCCGACCCCCACCATGGCAATCAAGGTTGAGACGACAGGAGCGCTGGCCAGTCAGCATCCCCGGTCCCCCGCCATGGCTATCGGAGGGCGGGATGGCCTGCATCCCTCGATCGCCATGGCGATAGGAGGGATGGAGGGTGGTGTTGCAGGCCAGGCAGCAACTGTGGACCCCCGGCTGCCTGGGTTGCTGCCTGGTCTGCTTTTGCGCAACACAGGCATCAAACCTGGACCCCCAACATGGCAATCGAAGGGCGGGAATGCCTGTGTCTCTCGATCGCCATGGCGATCGGAGGGCGGGAGGGCTGTGTTGCAGGCCAGGCATCAACCTTGGACCTCCGGATGCCAGGGTTGCTGGCTGGAGTGCTTCTGGCGATCGCCTTGTCAATCTTAGGGGGGGAGGGCCAGAGCGCAGGCCATGTATCAACCCCGGACCCTCACATGGCCACCCCCGGACCCCCATCATGGCAGTTGAAGTGCGGGAGGACTGGGGCACTGGCCAAGCAGCAACAGCGGATGCCCACAATGGCCATTGGAGGCTGGGAGGGCCAGAGCACAGGCCATGCATCAGCCCCAGACCTCGGGTGCTGGGGTTGCTGGCTAGCCTGATTCCGGCGATTGCCATGTAGATCGGAGGGGAGAGGGCCAGAGCGCAGGCCATGCATTAAACCTGGGCCCCCACCATGGAAATCGAAGGGCGGGAGAGCCGGGGCACAGACCAGACATTAACACCGGACCCCCAACATGAGCATCGAAGGGCAGGAGGGCCATGACGATTGGAGGGAGGGAGGGTGATGTTGCAGGCCAGGCAGCAACAGCGGACCTCCAGCATGGCAATCGAGGGCGGGAAGGCTGGCGCACAGGCCAGGCAGAAAAAGCGGATCCCTGGGTGCAGGGGTTGCTCACTTGCCTGCTTCCAGCGATCACCCCAGGGTGGGAGGGCCAGTGCACAGGCCAGGCAGCAACCCCGGATCCCCGCCATAGCGATGGGAGTTCTGGAAGGCTGTAGTTCAAGCCAGGTAGCAAACCCAGACCCCCAACATGGCGACGGAAGGTGGGAGGGCAGGAGCACAGGCCAGGCAGCATCCCTGGACCCCCACAATGGCAATCGAGGGTGGGAGGGCCAGAGCGCAGGCCATGCATCAACCCTGGACCCACACCACGGCAATCGCAGGGTGGGATCGCCTGCATACCTCGATCGCCATGGCGATCGGAGGGCAGGAGGGCAGTGTGCAGGACAGGAAGCAACCGCGTAACCCCAGGTACCAGGGTTGCTAGCTGGCCTGCTATTGGTGATCTCCATGTCGATCAGAGGGCTGTCGGGCCAGAGCTCAAGCCAGGAAGCAATGCCATACAGCCTCCATGGCGATACAGGGTGGGAAGTTCGGAACACAGGCCAGGCAACAACACTGGATGCCAAACATGGCAATCAAAGGGCGGGATTGCCTGAGTCCCTCGATCCCCATGGCTATCAGAGGGCGTGAGGGCGGTGTTGCAGGCCAGGAAGCAACTGCATAACCATGGGTACCAGGCTTTCTTGCTGGCCTGCTTCTGAAGATCGCAATGGTGTTCGGATGGTGGGGGGGCCAGAGCCCAAGCCAGGCAGCAACCGCAGACACCCACCATGGTGATCAATGGCATGAAGTTTGGAGCACAGGCCAGGCATCAACCCTGGAGCCCGAACATGGCAATTGAAGGTTGGGATTACCTGCGTCGCTCGATCACCATGGGAATCATATGGCGGGATTGCGGTGTTGCTGGCCAGGCAGCAATCCCGGACCCCAGGGTGCCGTTGCTGGATGGCCTACCTCTAGAGATCATAATTTCGATGGTAGTTCGGGAGGGCCGGGGCACAGGCCAGGCTGCAACCGAGGACCCCGACCATGGCAATCAAAGGGCGGGAGTGCAGGCCAGGCAGCATCCTCGGACCCCCACCATGGCAATCAAAAAGTGGGAATGCCTGTGTCCCTCCATCACCATGGCAATCAGAGAGCAGGAGGGTGGTTTTGCAGGCCAGGCAGCAACCTCAGAACCCAGTGTGCCAGGGTTGCTGGCTGGCCTGCTTCTGGATATCACTATGGTGATCAGAGGTTGGGAGGGCCAGAGTGCAAGCCAGGCATCAACCCCGTACCCCCACCCTGGCGATCGAGGGCGGGAGGGAGTTTTTGCAGGCCAGGAAGCAACTGCAGACCCCCAGGTTCCTGGCTTGCCTGCTTTCAGCGATCGCCATGTCCATCGGAGGGCCGGAGGGCCAGAGCGCATGCCATGCATCAACCCGGAACCCCAACATGGCAATCAGAGCACGGGAGGGACAGGTTACAGGCCAGGCAGCAACCGTGGACCCCCACCATGGAGATCGAAGGGGGGGATGGCCTACGTCCCTCAATAGCCATGGCGATCAGAGGGTGGGAGGGTGGTATTGCAGGCCAGGCAGCAACCTTGGACCCCCGGGAGCTGGGGTCTCTGGCAGGCCTACTTCCGGTGATCGCCATGTTAATCGGAGGGTGGGAGGGCTAGAGCGCATCAACCCTGGACTCCCACCATGGAGATCAAGGGCGGGAGGGAAGAAGCGCAACCCAGCCCTCAACCTCGAACCCCCACCAAGGCAATCAAAGGGCAGGAGGGCCGGGGCACAGGCCAGGCAGCAACCCGGGAACCAACCACGGCCATCAAGTGCAGGAGGTCCGCTGCACAGGCCAGGCAGCAACCCCAGAACCCCACCGTGGCAATTGGAGAAAGGCAGGCCCGTGCGCAGGCAACTAAGCCAGGAGGTCTGGGGCTCAGGCCAGGCAGCAACCATAGACCCCCACCGTGGCAATAAAAGGGTGTGAGGGCCTGATGCAGGCTCGGCAGCAACCCTGGACCCCCACCATGGCGATGGAGGGCGGGAGGGCCTGAACGCAAGACATGCATTAACCCCGGGACCCACCATGGGAATCAAAGGGCATGAGGGCTTGGGTGCAGGCCAGGAAGCAACTGCGGACCCAACCATGGTGATCCAGCACAGGAGGGCTGAATCGCAGGCCATGCATCATAACCGGACCCCCACTATGGCAATCGAAGCACGGGAGTGCCGGTGCGCAGGGCAGGCAGTAATCCCGTACCCCCACCATGGCAATCGAAGGGCAGGAAGGCCGAGGCACAAGCCAGGCAGCAACTGCGGACCCCCGCCATGGCAAACGCAGGGCAGGATGGCGTGCGACCCTTGATCGCCATGGCAATCAGAGGGTGGGAGTGCGGTGTTGCAGGACAGGAAGCAACCGTCTAACCCTGGATACCAGGGTTGCTAGCTGGCCTGATCCTGGAGATCGCCATGTCGATCTGTGGGCGGGGGTCCAGAGTGCAAGGTCAGAGCACCTGCCAGGCAACAACCCTGGACCCTGAATATGGCAATCGAAGAGCGGGATTGCCTGCATCTCTCAATCCCCATGGCTATCAGAGGGCGGGAGGGCATTGTTGCAGGCAAGAAAGCAACCGCGGAACCCTGGGTACCCGGGTTGCTTGCTGGCCTGCTTCTGGCGATCACCATGGCAATTGGAGTGTCGGGGGGACAGAGCGCAATCCAGGCAGCAACCCCGGGCACCCACCGTGGCGATCGAGGGCAGGAATTTCGGAGCACAGGCCAGGCATAAACCATGGACCCCCAACATTTGTCCCTCGATCGCCATGGCGATCACAGGGCGGGAGGGTGGTGTTGAAGGTCAGGCAGCAACCATGGACCGCCGAGTGCCGGGGTTGCTGGCTGGCCTTCTTCTAGAGATCACAATGTCAATCAGAGTTCGGGAGGGCCAGGGTGCAGGCCAGGCTGCAACTGTGGACCCCCAACATGGTGATCGGAGGGCGGGGGGCCAGAGCACAAGCCAGATAGCAACCCCGGCCACCCACCATCACGATCCAGGGCGGGTAGGTAGGAGAACAGGCCAGGCATCAACATAGGACACCCAAAAAGGCAATCGAAGGGCAGGATTGCCTGTGTCCCATCGATCACCATGGCGATCACAGGACGGAAGGGTGGTGTTGCAGGCCAAGCAGCAACCCTGGACCCCACCATGGCAATCGAGGGTGGGAGGGCCAGAGCGACACCCATGCCCCATCACCGGACCCCCAACATGGCATTCGAAGGGCGGGATGGCCTGCTTCCCTCGATCGCCATAGCGATCAGTGGGCGGGTGGGCAGTGTTGCAGGCCAGGCAGCTATCGCGGACCCCGTGTACCGGGGTTGCTGTCTGGCCTGCTTACTACAATCACCATGGCAATTGGAGGGAGGTGTTGCAGGCCAGAGAACAACCCAGACCCAGGCCATGGCGATGAGAGGTTGGGAGGGCCAGATCAAAGGCCAGGCAGCAACCGCAGACCTCCACCATGGTGATCGAGGGTGGGAGGGACGGAGTGCCACCCAGGCCGAAACGCCGGATCCCCGCCATGGCAATTGAAGGGCGGGAGGGCCATAGCGCAGGCCATGCATCAACCCCAGACCCCAACCATGGCAATCGAAGTGCGGGAGGGCCAGGGCGCAGGCCAGGCAGCAGCCCCGGACCCTCGCCATGGCAATTGAAGGGCGGGATGGTGCGTCCCTCTATCGCCATGGCGGTCGGAGGGCAGGAGAGCTTTGTTA
>NW_006298677.1:18520-19418 GCF_000327345.1 Myotis davidii | reverse complement strand
CCCAAGCCCAACCTCGAACCTCCAACTGGGTGATGGTAGGGCAGGAGGGCCAGGGCTCAAGCCAGGCAGCAACCAAGGACCCCCACCTTGGCAATCAAAGGGTGTGAGGGCAGGACACAGGCCAGGCAGCAAACCTATACCCCCACCATGGTGATCGAGAGCGAGAGAACCGGAGTGCAGATCAGACAGCCACCCAGGACACCCACCTAGGCGATCGTATATGGGGGAGTGCCGGAGCTCAGGCCAGGGAGCAACCCCAGACCCTCACCAAGGCAATTGTAGGTTGGAGGGCCATAGCTCAGGCCAGGAAGCAACCCTGGACCCGCGTCATGACAATCAGATTATGACAGAGCCAGAGAGCAGGCCAGGCAGCAACCCCGGACCCCCACCATAGCAATCGTAGGTGGGCGGGCCCAAGCGCGGGCCAGGGTGCAACCCCAAACCCCACCATGTCCATAGAAGTGCAGGAGGGCCTAGGACCAGGAACAGAATGTTGTGTTAGTTCTTTTGGAGTAGAATAATGAATTTGATTTCCTTTTTACATGGTAGACTATTGAACATTGTTAAACTATTGAAAGGATGGTCAGCTCTAGATGTGAAGTTTTATGCCACAACAGGCACAGTATTTCCTTTAACCTTGGTCTAGAACAGCCTTGTTACATTTGCCCCATACCCAAGTGAAATATTAGTAAGAAGGGAAATTGGTTATGGTGTACATGGGTATTATCTTAACAATTTTTTCTGTTAATCTGGAACAATTCTAAAATAAACCATCCATTAAAACAACACTCAAAATACCAGGAAATGGTAACATCTGAACATGTTGGAATGGACCACTGAAATGACGGGGGAGTATGGAAAGCAGCTTAGAAGAAACAATACATCCATGAAAAATGCT
>NW_006298677.1:16578-17485 GCF_000327345.1 Myotis davidii | reverse complement strand
AAAGGCAGGAGGGCTGGAGCTCAACCCAGGCATCAACCTCTGACCCCAGCCATGGCCATCGGAGGGTGTGAGTGCCTGAGAGCAGGCAATACATCAACCATGGACCCCCACCATGGCAAACGGAGGGCGGGAGGGCCAGAGCGCAGGCCAGGCAGCAACCCCAGACCATACCATGGCGATCGAGGGCGGGTGGCCCAGAGCGCAGCCCATGCTGAATCCCCGGACCCACGCCATGGCAATCGAATGGTGGGAGGGCCAGAGCCCAGGCCAGTCAGAAACCCCGGACCCCCACCATGACAATAGAAGGGCAGGAGGGCCAGAGCCCACGCCAGTCAGCAACCCCGGACCTCCACCATGACAATAGAAGGGCAGGAGGGCCAGAGCCCACGCCAGTCAGCAACCCCGGACCTCCACCATGACAATAGAAGGGCAGGAGGGCCAGAGCCCACGCCAGTCAGCAACCCCGGACCTCCACCATGGCGATGGGACGGCACGCTGCCCAGAGCGCAGCCCAGGCATAAACACTGGAATCCCAAAATGGCAATCGAAGGGTGGGATAGCCTGCTTCCATTGATCACCATGGTGATTGGAGGGAGAGAGGGCAGTGTTGCAGGCCAGGCAGCAATTGCAGACCCCCGGGTGCCAGGGTTGCTGTCTGACCTGCTTCCGGAGATCACCATGGCAATTGGAGGGCGGTGTTGCAGGCCAGTCAACAACCCCAGACCAAGGCCATGGCGATGGGAGGTCAGGAGTGCCGGAGCGCAAGCCAGGCAGCAACCCAGGTCCCCCACCATGGCGATCAAGGGTGGGAGTGTCAGAGCACAACACAGGCATCAACCCTGGACCCCTATCATAGAAATCGATGGCCGATAGTGCCGGGGCACAGTCCATGCATCAACCCTGGCCA
>NW_006298677.1:12379-15778 GCF_000327345.1 Myotis davidii | reverse complement strand
CCCGAACCCCCACCATGGCTATCGGTGGCGGGAGAGCTGGTGCCCAGGCAAGGAAGCAACCCAAGAACCCTGCCATGAACATTGGCGGTCAAGAGGGCCAGAGGGCAGACCATTCATCAACCTCAGGCCCTCACCATGGCAATGGAAGGGTGGGATGGCCTGCGTCCGTCGATCGCCATGGCGATTG
Organism: Myotis davidii; assembly: GCF_000327345.1. NCBI lineage: Eukaryota > Metazoa > Chordata > Mammalia > Chiroptera > Vespertilionidae > Myotis > Myotis davidii. The sequence goes on along the minus strand of NW_006298677.1, from coordinate 15,591 downwards.
GAGGGGGGGAGGGTGGTTTTGCAGGCCATGAAACTACCCCGGACCCCCACCATGGCGATAGCGGGCGGGAGGAAAGGTACGCAACCCAGCCCTCAACCCCGAACCCTGCCAAGGCAATCAAAGGGCAGGAGGGCCAGGGCTAAGGGCAGGAGGGCCAGGGCGCAGGCCAGGCAGAAACCCTGGACCCCCACCATGGAAATCGGAGGTTGGCAGGGCCGTGGAGCAGGCCAGGCAGCAACCCTGGACCCCCACCATAGCCATCGGAGGGAAGGAGGTCAGTGTTGCAAGACAGGCAATAACCGTGGAACTCTGGATGCCAGGGTTGCTGGGTGGCCTGCTTCCAGTGATCAAAATGGTGATCGGAGAGGGGGAGAGCCAGAGCGCAGACCAGGCAGCAACCCCATACGCCCACCATGGCCTCCGAAGGGCTGGAGTGCCGGAGCGCAACCCAGGAATCAACCCTAGACTCCCACCATGTTGATCGCAGGGTGGGAGGGCCAGGGTGGAGGCCTAGCAGCCACCACGGTCCCCCACCATTGCAATCGAAGGGCGACAGGGACGTGGTGCAGGCCTGGCAGCAAGCGCGGACTCCCAACATGGAAATCAAAAAGCGGGAGGGCCTGGGTGCAGGACAGACAGCACCCGCAGACCCCTGGATGCTGGGGTTACTGGGTGGTCTGCTTCCAGCAATTGCCATGTCCATCGAAGGACGGGAAGTATAGAGCACAGGACAGGCAGCAACCGCGGACCACCACCATGGCAATCAAAGGGCTGGAGGTCTTGGGGGCAGGCCAGGCATCAACCCCGGACCCCCACGATGGCCATCCGAGAGCAGAAGGGCTGTGGCGTTGGACAGGCAGCAACCCTGGACCCCTGCCATGGCAATCGAGGGCGGAAGGGCCAGAACGCAGGCCAGGCATCAACACCCGACACCCACCATGGCAAACGAAATGCGGGAGGGCCTGCCTCCCTTGATTGCCATGAGGATTGGAGTGGGTGTTGCAGGCCAGGCAGCACCGCGGACCCCCAACTTGGCAATTGACTGGCGGGATATCCTGCATCCCTTGATCGGCATGGCAATCAAAGGGCAGGAGAGCCGGGGTGGAGGCCATGACAATCATAGGGCGGGAGTGCAGTGTTGCAGGCCAGGTAACAACCGCGGACCCCTGGTGCCAGGGTTGCTAGCTGGCCTGCTTCTGGCGATCGCTATGGCGATTAGAGGGTGAGAGGGCCAGACCACAAGCCAGGCAGCAACCCCGGACCCCAGCATGGTAATCGAGATTGGAATGGCCAGATCACAGGCCAGGGAGAAACCCCGGACCCCCGCCATGGACATTGGAGGGCGGGAGGGCAGTATTGCAGGCCAGGCAGCAACCGCGGCCCTGCGGGTGCAGGGGTTGCTGGCTGGCTGGCTTCTGGTGACCGCCATGTGGATCAGAGGGTGGAAGGGCCAGAGCGCAGACCAGGCATCAACCCCGGACCCCCACCATGACTATAGAGGGCGGGCGGGAAGGAGCGCAACCCAGCCCGCAACCTCGGACACCCGCCATGGCAATCAAAGGGAGGGAGTGCCGGGCACAGGCCAAGCTGCAACCTAGGACCCCCACCATGGCAATCGACGGCGGCAGGGCCAGATACAAGGCCAGGCATCAACCCCGGACCCCCACCATGACTATAGAGGGCGGGCGGGAAGGAGCGCAACCCAGCCCGCAACCTCGGACACCCGCCATGGCAATCAAAGGGAGGGAGTGCCGGGCACAGGCCAAGCTGCAACCTAGGACCCCCACCATGGCAATCGACGGCGGCAGGGCCAGATACAAGGCCAGGCATCAACCCCGGACCCCCACCATGACTATAGAGGGCGGGCGGGAAGGAGCGCAACCCAGCCCGCAACCTCGGACACCCGCCATGGCAATCAAAGGGAGGGAGTGCCGGGCACAGGCCAAGCTGCAACCTAGGACCCCCACCATGGCGATCGAGGGCAGGAGGGCTGGAGCACAAGCCAGGCAGCAACCCAGGACGCCCACCATGGTGATCGTATGCTGGAGTGCCGGAGCGCAAGGTAGGAAACAACCCTGGAACCCCGCCATGGTCATTGGAAGGTGGGCGTGCCACAGCGCATGCCATGCATCAATCCCAGACCCCTACCATGGCTATCAAAGGGCTGGATAGGCGGGTGCAGGCCAGGCTGTTGCACACCAGTCAGCCACAGCGGACCCTCGGATGCTGGGGTTGCCAGCTGTTCTGATTCCAGCGATCGCCATGTCAATCGGAGGGCGAGAGGGACAGAGTGCAGGACATGCAGCAACTGTGCACAACCACCACGGAAATTGAAGGCCTGGAGGGCCTGGGCGCAGGACAGGCAGCAACACTGAACCCCCACCATGGCAATCGACGGCGGCAGGGCCAGATACAAGGCCAGGCATCAACCCCTGACCCCCACCATGGCAACCGAGGGGGGGAGGTCCTGCCCCCCTTGATTGCCATGGCGATCAGAGGGCAGTGTTGCAGGCCAGGCAGCAAACGTGGACTCACACCATGGTGATTGAGGGTGGGAGGGCCAGAGCACAAGCCAGGTAGCAACCCCGGAACCCCAGCATTGCAATCGAGGTCGGAATTGCCAGAGCACAGGCCAGGGAGAAACCCCGGCCCCCCTCCATGGACATTGGAGGGCGGGAGCCAGAGCGCACGGCATTAAATAACCCCGGATACCCACCATGGCAAACGAAAGGCAGAAGGGCCAGGGCGCAGGGCAGATAGCTACCACGGACCCCCACCATGGCAATCAAAGGGCGGGAGGGCCAGAGCGCAGGCCAGGCAGCAACAGGACTCCCAACATGGCAATAGAAGGGCTGGAGGGCCCGGGCATAAGCCAGGCCGCAAAGCCTGGACCCCTGTCATGGCGATGAGAGGGCGTGCTGACTGAAGTGCAGCCCAGGCATCAATCCTGGACCCCCAACATGGCAATGGAAGGGAAGGATGGCCTGCATCCCTCGATCACCTTGGAGATCGGAGAGCGGGAGGGTGGTATTGCAGGCGAGGCAGCAACCCAGAGCGCCACCACGGACCCCAACCATGGCAATCAATGGACGGGAGGGCCAGGGCGCAGGCCAGGCAGGAACCGTGGACTCCCACCATGGCAATTGAAGGGCTGGAAGGCCCGGGGGCAAGCCAGGCTTCAACCCCCGACCCCCACCATGGGGATCGAGGGC
>NW_006298677.1:7147-11296 GCF_000327345.1 Myotis davidii | reverse complement strand
GGTTGCTAGCTGGCTGGCTTCTGGTGACCGCCATGTGGATCAGAGGGTGGGAGGGCCAGAGCGCAGACCAGGCATCAACCCCGGACCCCCACCATGGCTATAGAGGGTGGGAGGGAAGGAGTGCAACCCAGCCCGGAACCTCGGATACCCGCCATGGCAATCAAAGGGAGGGAGTGCCAGGCGCAGGCCAAGCTGAAACCCAGGACCCCCACCATGGTGATCGTGGGCAGAGGGCTAGAGCACAGGCCAGGAAGCAACCCCGGAACCCCACCATGGCCATCGGAGGGTGGGAGTGCCACAGCACATGCCAAGCATCAACCCAGACCCCCACCAAGTCAATCAAAGGGCTGGAGGGCCGGGGTGCTGGTCAGGCTGCACCCACGGACATCAACCATGGCAATCTTAGGGCGGAATTGCCTGCTTCCCTGGATTGCAATGGCGATTGGAGGGCGGGAAGGCAGTGTTGCAAGCCAGTCAGCAACCGTGGACCCCAGATGCTGGGGTTGCCGGCTGGTCTGATTCCGGCGATCGGCTTGTCAATCGGAGGGCAAGAGGGACTGATCGCAGGACATGCAGCAACTGTGGACCACCACCACGGCAATCGAAGGGCTTGAGGGCCTGGGCACAGGACAGGCAGCAACACTGAACGCCCCCCATGGCAATCAAGGGCAGCAAGGCCAGATCGCAGGCCAGGTAGCAACCCCGGCAGCCCACCATGGTGATCGCAGGGTGGAGCAGCACAGTTGCAGGCCAGGCAGAAACCCCAGACCCCCGCCATGGTGATGGGAGGTCGGGAGTGCCAGAGCGCAAGCCAGGCAGCAACCCAGGTCCCCCACCATTGCGATCAAGGGCAGGAGGGTCGGAGCACAACACAGGCCACAACCCTGGAGCCCAGTCATAGAAATCGAAGGCCGGTAGTGTCAGGTACAGGCCATCCATCAACCCCGGACACCCACCGTGGCAATCAAAGGGTGGGAGGGCCGGGGTGCAGGCCAGGCCGCAACAGCGGAACCCTGGGTGCCTGGGTTGCTGGGTGGCCTTCTTCCGGTGATCGCCATGTCGATCAAAGGGGCTGAGGGCCAGAGCGCAGGCCAGGCAGCAACCCCTGAACCCGTCATGGAGATGGAATGTGGGAGGGCCGGAGTGCAAGCCAGGCACCAAACCTGGACACCCACCATGGCGATCGAGGGCGGGAAGGCCGTAGCACAAGCCAGTCCACAACCTTGGACCCCCGCCATGGCATTCGAAGGATGGAAGGGCAGAGGCACAGGCCAGGCAGTAACCGTGGAAACCCACCATAGCAATCAAAGGCCGGGAGGGGCGGGGCGCAAGACGGCAGTAACCCCGGACCCCCACCATGGCGATCAAGGGCGGGAGGGCCGGAGCGCAACCCTGGCTGCAACACCGGAACCCCGACATGGCAATCGAAGAGCGGGAGTACCGGGGCTCAGGCCATGCATCAAATCCGGACCTCCACCATGGCAATCGAAGGGAGGGAGGTCAGGGTGCAGGGCAGGCAGCAAATGCGGACCCCCACTATGGCAATTGAAGGGCGTGCTGGCCCTCGATCGCCATGGCAATTGGAGGGTAGGAGGCCAGTTTTGCAGGCCTTGCATCAACCCCGGACCCCCACCATGGCAATCGAAGAGCGGGAGTACCGGGGCTCAGGCCATGCATCAACCCCGGACCCCCACCATGGCGATCAAAGGGCGGGATGGCCAGCATCCCTTGATCGCCATAGCGCTCGGCAGGCAGGAAGGCGGTGTTGCAGGCCAGGCAGCAACCCCAGAACCCTGCCATGGACATTGGAGGTCGAGAGGGCCAGAGTGCAGGCCATACATCAACACCGGACCCTCACCATGGCGATCAAAGGGCGGGATGGCCAGCATCCCTTGATCGCCATAGCGCTCGGCAGGCAGGAAGGCGGTGTTGCAGGCCAGGCAGCAACCCCAGAACCCTGCCATGGACATTGGAGGTCGAGAGGGCCAGAGTGCAGGCCATACATCAACACCGGACCCTCACCATGGCGATCAAAGGGCGGGATGGCCAGCATCCCTTGATCGCCATAGCGCTCGGCAGGCAGGAAGGCGGTGTTGCAGGCCAGGCAGCAACCCCAGAACCCTGCCATGGACATTGGAGGTCGAGAGGGCCAGAGTGCAGGCCATACATCAACACCGGACCCTCACCATGGCGATCAAAGGGCGGGATGGCCAGCATCCCTTGATCGCCATAGCGCTCGGCAGGCAGGAAGGCGGTGTTGCAGGCCAGGCAGCAACCCCAGAACCCTGCCATGGACATTGGAGGTCGAGAGGGCCAGAGTGCAGGCCATACATCAACACCGGACCCTCACCATGGCGATCAAAGGGCGGGATGGCCAGCATCCCTTGATCGCCATAGCGATCGGCAGGCAGGAAGGCGGTGTTGCAGGCCAGGCAGCAACCCGGACCTCGGGGTGCTTGGGTTGCTGGCTGGCCTGCTTCTGGCGATCTCCATGTAGATTGGAGGGCGGGAGGGCCAGAGCACAGGCCATGCACCAAGCATGGACCCCACAATGGCAATCGAAGGGCTAGAGGCCTGGGGCGCAAGGCGGCAGCAACCCCAGACCCCAACCATGGTGATCGAGGGCGGGAGTGCCGGAGCGCAACCCTGGCTGCAACACCGGACCCCGCTATGGCAATCAAAGGGCGGGAGGATCGGGGCTCAGGCTATGCATCAAACCCGGACCCCCACCATGGCAATCGAAGGGCAGGAAGGTCAGGGCGCAGGGAAGGCAGCAAATGCGGACCCCCACAATGGCAATCGAAGGGCTGGCTGTCCTGCGTCCCTCGATCACCATGGCAATTGAAGGGCAGGAGGCCGGTTTTGCAGGCCATGCATCAACCCCGGGCCCCCACCATGGAAATCAAAGTGCGGTAGGGCCAGGGCGCAGGGAAAGCCATAATCCCGGACCCCCACGATGGCAATCGAAGGGCAGGAGACCTGGGGCATAGGCAGGCAGCAACCACAGACCCCCACCATTGTAATCGAAGGGAGGGAGGGCCTGGGCACAGGCTAGGGAACAATCCCGGACCCCCACCATGGAGATCGAGGGTGGGAGGGCCGAAGTGCAACCCAGGCCACAACCCCGGACCCCGGCTATGGCAATCGAATAGAAGGAGGGCCGGGGCGCAGGACAGGCAGCAACGGCGGACCCCACCATGGCAATCATTGCGGGATGGCCTGCGTCCCTCGGATGCCATGGTTATTGCAGGCGGGTTGGGCCACAACCCCGGACCCCGGCTATGGCAATCGAATAGAAGGAGGGCCGGGGCGCAGGACAGGCAGCAACGGCGGACCCCACCATGGCAATCATTGCGGGATGGCCTGCGTCCCTCGGATGCCATGGTTATTGCAGGGCGGGTTGGCCATGTTGCAGGCCAGGCAGCAACTGCAGAACCCTGGGTGCCGGGGATGCTGGTTGGACTGCTTCCGGTGATTGCCATGGCGATTGGACGGCAGGAAGGCCTGAGCTCAGGCTAGGCAGCATCCCCGAACCCCAACCCTGGCGATTGAGTGTGGGAGGGCCAGTGCATAGGCCAGACAGAAACCCCAGAACCTCTACATGGACATTGGAGGTCAAGAGGGCCATAGCGCAGGCCATGCATCAACCCCGGACCCTCACCGTGGCAACTGAAGGGTGGGATGGCCTGCGTCCATCAATCGGCATGGCGTTGTTGCAGGCCATACATCAACCCCGCACCCCCACCATGGCAATTGAAGGGTGGGTTTGCCAGGGCGCAGGGCAGACAGCAACCCCGGACCCCCAGCATGGTAATCGAAGGCGGGATGGCCGGTGCACAGGCCAGGCAGAAACCCCTGACCCTCACCATGGGAATCGAAGGGCGGGATGGTGAACATCCCTCGATCGCCATGGCGAAAGGAGGCAGGAGGGCGGTATTGCAGGCCAGGCAGCAATCCAGGACCCCCGGGTGCCAGGGTTGCTGGCGATGGAAGTGTGAGAGGGTAGGTGCGCAAGCCCGGAAGCAACCCCAGATCCCCGCCATGGCGATGGGAAGACGGGCTGGCAGGAGCACAGCACAGGCCTCAACCCTGGACGTGAACATGCAATCGAAGGGCGGGATGGCCTGGGTCCCTCGATTGCCATGGGGA
>NW_006298677.1:4686-7061 GCF_000327345.1 Myotis davidii | reverse complement strand
GCCATCCTCCCTTGCAGTGTGTTAGAGCGGTAGCAGTGGGAGCCGGGCGAGGATTGCGCCCTCCATCTCGCCTTGGGTCCTCCATTTTGGGACACAGCCATGTGCTTCTTCACCGGAAGAAGCTGCTGCTAGCCACACCCAGGATTTCTCTGGACTAACCAATAATAATCAAGGGAAGTGCACGCCATCACTATGACCACATCCTGTACCGGCTCGCGCCTGGCCAATCTGCGGGACCCACAGTCTCCTCTCCTGCCCTTACTCCACCCCCGTATAAAACCCCCGATCCCATCAGGCCTCTCTCTCTCTCGGCCACTGGACTTTCCGTTGTGTCGGTGGGTCTGGTGAATGGGGAGCACAAACCGGCTTGCATTAACAGGTCTCTTTGCTTTTGCATCGGAATGACTGGCTCCCTGGGGTTTTGGGAACCTTGAAATCTGGGCACAACACTAGGTACCCCACAATGGCAATTGAAGGGAAGGAGGGCCTAGGAGCAGAAACAGGGTGTTGTGTTATTTTTGGCGGAGTATAATAATGAATTGGATTTCCTTTTTACATGGTAGACTATTGAATATTTTGAAACTATTGAAAGGATGGTCAGCTCTAGATGTGAATATTTATGCCACAACTGGTACAGTATTTCCTTTAACACCTTGGTCTAGAACAGCCTTGTTATATATTGGAGATACTAGAGAAGTGAGGTTTCACTTTAACTGTTTCATTGATGATTCACTTCATGTTACATTTGCCCCATACCAAAGTGAAATATTAGCAATAAGGGAAATTAGGTATCGTGTACAGGGGTATTATCTTCACAATTTTTCTGTAAAACTGGAACTATTCTAAAATAAAACCTCCATTAAAATAACACTCAAAATATTAGGAAATGGTAATATCTGCACATAGTGGAATGGACCACTGAAAAGACGGAGGAGTTAGAGATGTGGCTGAGAGGAAACTCCACCTCCCTGCCTTATGCTGGACTATAATGGAACTAGAGGAAATGAAAGAGAGAGGTCAGTTTGGGAAAAATATTAGGAGGTAAGAGGAAGGTCTCTTTTCTATAGCCAGAGCATCTGAGACTTCTGCATCCTCTCCCACCCTCACCCCTCCTAGATGGTCAAGCTGAGGCTTTGTGATATCAAGCCACACCAGGTAGCAACCATGGACCATCACCATGTCAATCAAAGGGTGTGAGGGCCGGATGCAGCCAGGCAGCAACCCTGCACCTCCGTCATGGCCATCTTAGTGTGGCAGAGCCAGAGAGCAGTCCAGGCAGCAACCTCGGACCCCCACCATGGCGATCGTAGGTGGGAGGGCCCGAGCGCGGGCCAAGGTGCAAACCCCAAACCCCACCATGTCCACCGAAGGGCAGGAGGGCCTAGCTCCAGGAACAGGATGTTGTGTTAGTTCTGGCATAGTATAATAATGAATTTGATTTCCTTTTTACATGGTAGACTATTGAATATTGTTAAACTTTTGAAAGGATGGTCAGCTCTAGATGTGAAGATTTATGCCACAACTGGTACCGTATTCCCTTTAACACCTTGGTCCAGAACAGCCTTGTTATATATTGGAGATACTAGAGAAGTGAGGTTTCACTCTGTTTCACTGATGATTCATTTCATGTTATATTTGCCCCATACCAAAGTGAAATATTAGTAATAAAGGAAATTGGGTATGGCGTACATGGGTATTATCCTATATAATAAAAACCTAATATGCAAATTGGCCGATTTGCAGAACAACCAGCGGAATGACCAGTCACTATGATGTGCACTGACTACCAGGGGGCAGATGTTCAACACAGGAGCTTTCCCCAGCCCACAGGACCCAGGCCAGCTAAGGTGGGCGCCAGTGGGGGACCCCCGATTGCCCCACTGGTTGCCTCGCAGAGGGAGGTGACTGGCAGCGGCAGAAGGGCAGGACTGGAGAGCAGGCGACACCAGACTGGCCAAGGCAGGTGCGAGTGGGGGGCCCTGATCACCCTTCCAGTCACCCCACAGATTGGTCTTGATTGCCGGCCAGGCCTAGGGACCCTACCTATGCATGAATTTCATGCATTAGGCCTCTAGCCTATAATAATAAAAGCATAATATGCAAATCAAACAATGGCTGAACAGAGAAACGACCAATCTGGATGACCTTCTGGATGACCTTCCAGACAAAGCCTGGGCTGCAAAAACCTACTCTTGCACAAATTTCGTGCATCGGGCCTCTAGTCTTCACAATATTTCTGTAAATCTGGCACTATTCATGTCCATTGGAGGGTGGGAGGGACAGAGCGTAGGCCAGGCAGCAACCTCGTACACTTGCAATGGTGATGGGAGGGCGGGTTGGCAGGAGCGCAGGACAGGCCGCAACCCCGGGCCCCC
>NW_006298677.1:2179-3785 GCF_000327345.1 Myotis davidii | reverse complement strand
GGACCCCCGCCATGGCAATTGAAGGCGGCAGGGCCAGAGTGCAGACCAAGCATCAACCCCTGACCCCACCATGGCAATCGAAGAGGGGAGGGCCTGCCTCCCTTGATCGCCATGGCGTTTGGTGCGGGGTTTTGCAGGCCAGGCAGCACCACCGATCCCCAACATGGCAATCGAGGGGAGGGATGGCCTGCCTCCCTAAATCGCCATGGCGATCAAAGGGCAGGAGTGCGGTGTTGCAGGCCAGGCAGCAACCGCGGACCCCAATATGGCAATGATTGGCGGGATGTCCTGCATCCCTTGATTGGCATGGCAATCGAAGGGCGGGAGAGTCAGGGGGAGGCCAGGCAGAAACCCCGGATCCCCACCATGGTGATCAAGGGTGGGAGGGCCGGAGCATAGGAGAGAGAGCAGTCTTTGGAAAGCAAATACCCAAACCCATCCATCAGGCTAGTTAACAACGCTGAACCACTTACCACAAATGAATGTGTTGACTTTAAAGGTCTGCGGGGAGCATGTGTCGTGGATCAAAGAACACACTGATTAACCCAACAGAGACCAGAGCCTGTCACTTTGCTCAGGGTGCGAGCCTGGCTCATGAGAGAGAGAAAGTAAGTGGGAGGAGAAAACCAAAGCAAATGGTTTCAGAGGGGCGCTGAGCTGCCCGCTCCCCGTCTGAATGTGACTCGTTAGGTGTGTGTCTTCCTTCCCCAAACCACCAGCTTGCTGACGCCAGGAAATCTCGCTGACACATAATCACTTAATGTTGCATGAGGTCATCAGCTCCGCCAGAGTCCCACAGACACCACGCTCTGGTCACGCAGGCGCTAAGGTAGCACAGATGGAGAGATAAGCCACTCAGTTTGATGGCTGGGAAGTCAGTTCTCATGTAAGTCACAGGACTCCTGCTGGCAGGACCGGGGAACCCAGGGAGAGCCAGGCAGCCGAATCATCAGCTCAGACGTGCATGTGCAGGAAATATGTTGCCCGGGTTGTCCGGCTGGTGAGCGCACAGATGGATGCAGCTGAGGCCCCAGCCGGAGCCCGGTGCCCACGCAGGGCAGGCAAGTTGCCGCATGGCTACAGAGGGAACCCTGATCCCTGCCCACTGTTCCACAAATGTGGCCTCCAGGTGGTGGAGGGGACAGGACTAGACAAACACAGTCAATATGGCAGTTGAGCGGGTGGGTCCAGGCGAGCAGGCGAGGAGTGGAGGGTCACGAGTGGAGGTGTGTGTGTGGGGGTGAGTTTGCACTTGAGCAACAAACACTGTTCTCTGGCACCAACATGACCACAATCATTTGTTATTCCCCCCAAGAAACCACGAACCACCCTCCACACAGACTCCCCGCAGGAGAACCTGCTCTGGTTATTCTATTCAACTGCATGCCTCTCATTTTGCTGAAGCCACAGCCTGTGCTGGGCATGCCCAGCTCACAGGGAACCAATGTCTGGGCCGGTCCTTCCAGTCCGCCTCCCACTGGCCAGTGTTGCCCGACACGCCCACGTGCAATGGGAATTCCAAGCACCGCGCATCCCGTGGGCCCTGCAGGGAATCCCGTTGCATGTGGCTGATTTCTACCACTCCAGTGTGCCCCTGCCCATCGCG
>NW_006298677.1:0-1171 GCF_000327345.1 Myotis davidii | reverse complement strand
TCTCCCCCCTCTGAAACCAGCTCGAACACAAGTGCAGAAGGCAGCGCCTGGGGCGGGGCAGTGGGCCGGGCTTCACAGCCCCGGCAGGTGCATCTCAGGAGAGTGTCATGCCTGCGGCGGAAACCACCACCACGTGGACACATACCAGGGGCTTCAGCAAACCCACAGGAGCCAGCGAATTGGAGGGAGGTGCTCAGAGCAGGAGTAGAGAGCACAGACCCTCTCAGTTCAGCTGCGCCCCGGCCCTGCAGCCCATTAGCAATGACCCCCGGCCCTCACCTGAGCAGGGAGATGCATCCCAGCAACTCCATGTCTCCAAACAAACGTCCCCTGGAAAGAGGTCATGGAAGGGGCCACAGGACACCCCCGGGGTCGATGACACAGAGCTCTGAGAAGGTCTGCGCGGACCGGACTACAGACGCACCTGTTGTGTTTGCTTTGCCCGGGCTGCTATTTGATTTAATCTGCATAACCGAGAGGGCTGTCATTAAGCTGGGTGGAGTGGTATCACCTATAAATGCTGAGGACCAAGCGGCCAAGAATAACACTGCCCAGGACTCGGGTGGAGATCTGCAGCCATGGCGGGAGAGGCAGCTGGATTGTGGCTCCATCCCATAGACAACCACACAGGCGGATACACACACGAGTAAACACACGAACACGGAACACCCACGGCTGTTCACTAGAATCGCACCTCTGATGCCGGGGTGTCAGCCGTTTCAGGGCACTTCATCGTTATCATGAAGTGTGGTAATTATTATTTTTTTTCCATATTGATGTTCAGTTCTGAGTGAGGGAAGTATGTCTCGAACGTCTACACTCCCAGTGCCCTGGCTGATTTCTGCTAGAGGTCCATCCACGTGGGCGCCTCCCACTCCAAACTGTTCGGGAAAACCCACATCTCATCTCCTGCTGAGCCTAACCCTGTCATCCAGAATTTCCACTCCTCGTCTTAATGGTAGGCTTACGTTGTTATCACCAGACAGAAGCTGTTGTCATGCTGGAGACAGAATCACCGTGAGTGATGCCAACGACCATGCCCAGACCTCCTCCTCCTCAAGCCCTGAGCAGTGCTCTGCACGGGGCGGGGGGACGGGGGGAGATATGGAGTCGGTATATCCCTGAATCCTGGCAGTGACCTGGGAGGGACAACCTCTTGCCTCATCTTTCC
>NW_006298676.1:243300-250721 GCF_000327345.1 Myotis davidii | reverse complement strand
ACCACCCTCTTACCTTACTTATCCTCTAAAGGGAGCCTACAGCACCCTACAGTGCAGTCCTATCTGTCCCAAGTACTGGGGGACTTACCTAAGGGTCCCTGTTTGGGCGCCAGATGCTGGGGTCCAACCCCAGCAGGTCCAGAAGTCCCCAAAGTTGTGTACAGAGTTGACGCAGAAGGAATGACACAGAGACAGCGTTCAGTTGATCAGCAGCCTAGCCAGGATCTCTAGCCAAGTTCCGGTCAGGATCTCCAGTGAAGTTCTGGTGTTTATTGTCTTGTTACATCTGTATTTATACCAGTTGATTTTAATCCCGTCAATTTCTATTGCAAAGGTTAGGGTGCTTCTTATCTCCATTCCAGGGAGTAAAGATTATGTAGCTTAAGGGTGATTGTTTGTAGTTAAAGTGATTAACTACTCACTAGGCATTTAGTTAAGGGTTTTTATCCCCTCCCTAACTTCAGGGAAAAATCCCTACCTGGGGAAACAACCTTTCTCAGAGAGGTGACCTTGGTTAAAACACATAGCGCTAAGGGGAGCAAACATATTAAGAACAGTATGCTATATACGCCAGGTCCCTTGAAACATATGCTGTGCAGATGTTTCTTTCCTGCAGCGACTGTGTCAAGCAGCAAGGATGGACCGGCTTCCAGCAATTTCTTCCCTCATTTAGATAAGAGATCACAGAAGGTGGCGACTGGGACATCTGGTCTTGTGTGTCTGTTTGCACCCCTTGCTACACCATGAGGCTGGACCACATACCAGCAGCACTGGAATCACCAGGGAATGTGCTAGAAATACATAAAAAAAAATCTGAGGACTCAAACCAGATGTGTGGGTTACAGTCTGCATCTTAACAAGATCCCAGGGTGACTTGTAGGCTCGGGAAGATTTGAGAAGCACTGCCCTAGAGCATGAGAGCCAGTCAGACAGGAAATAGACTCTGAGGTGCGGGAAGGTGTCCTAGCTGGGCTCAGCGTCCTGGGGTACCCACCTTGCATCATAATCAAGAATATAGCTAATCATGTGAAAGCACTATTGCAACAATGTTTTTTTTTAATTAATAGGCTTTGGGGTTTTTGGAACAGTTTTATATTTACAGAAGAATAGTTCAGAATTCCCATATATTTTCCTCCAATCAGGACACACACAGTTACCCTTGTTATAAACACCTTGCATTAGTGTGGTACACTTCTTGCAATAAAGGAGTTAATATTGATACATTATTATTAACTAAATTCCATAGTTTACATTAAGAGGGACACTTCGTCTATGGGTTTTGACAAATGAATGATGTCATGAATCCACCATCACTGTATCTTATGGAATAGTTTCACTGCCCTAAAATTCTCCTGGGCTGCACCTAGTTCTCTGCTCCAACCGCTCCCCCCCCCCATGCTGCTGGCAACCAATGATCTTTTTACTGTCTCCATGGTTTGGCAGACATGTATGACCTATCTTGTCAATCTAAGTTCTGTACTAACCACCCTCTTACCTTACTTATCCTCTAAAGGGGGGCCTACAGCACCCTATGGTGCAGTCCTATCCGTCCCAAGTACGGGGGGACTTATCTAAGGGTCCCTGTTCAGGCACCAAATGCTGGGGTCCAGATGTCTGAGATATTTTTCCAGAATGTCATATTATTGGAATCACGTAGTATGTAGACTTTTCAGATTGGATTCTTTCATGTAGGACTACTCATTTAAGGTTCCTCGGTATCTGTCTTTGGCTCAATAGCTCATGTCTTTTTGTCACTGAATAACATCTCACTGTATGGATGTGCCACAGTGTGTGTATCCATTCACCTAGTGAAAGATAGGTTGGTTCCCTCCAGTTTGGGATGGTTATAAATAAAGCTGCTATAAGCATTCAAGGGCAGGTTTTCATGCACGTGTAACTTCTCATCTCTGTTGAGTAAATACCCAGGAGTCCAATTGCTGGGTGGGATGGTAAGATTCTACTTAGCTTTGTAAGAAACTGCCGGACATCTCCCAATGGCTGCACCATTTTGCACTCCCAAGGTATGAGAATTCCTGTTGCTCGGTATCTTCGCCAGCATTTGGTGTTGTCGGTGTTTTGGATTTTAGCCACCCAAATAGTGGTTGTTTTCATTTGCAAGTCCCTGATGACGTATGGTGTGGAGCATCTTCTCAACTTTTTTTTTTTTACCATCTATACATCTTCTTTGGCGAGGTGTCTGCTCAAATCTTTTGCCTAATTCCTTATTGTTGAGTTTGAGGGGAGTTCTTTGTGTATTTTGGATGTAAGTCCTTTGCCAAAGGTGTGCTTTTGCAAACACTTCCTGGTAGTCTGTGGCTTTTGTCTTTCACACAGCAGAAGTTTTTAACTTTAATGAAGTCCAATCTAACAATCCCCCCGCCCCCCTGCCCCGCCTTTCCACAGCCAGCAGTGTCATGGTGGTAGCCTCAAACCAGCCACAGGGGGAGTACTCACACAATGGGAAACTAACAAACTACAAATCAAGGTTTGTTGGTTATTTTCTCTCAAAAGTTACTTATAAAACATTTGCCAGCACACCACTGCCTCCTGCTAATCTTCTATTGAATCATGGGTTGCTCTGACTATGACTTTACTAATGATTTTATTTTTGTGCAGTAGAGAAGTTTTCTGTTTTGCATATATATTTAAAATATTGGCATTTTATTTTACTTTTGATTTAATCGCACTATTGTTCACATTTCCCCACTAACATAGGGCTATGGTCATTTTTTATCTGGGTAGAAATTCCTGAATAAGATAAATTGTTCTTTTCTCAATTGTGTTAATTATTTTTAAATGACTTTGATATTAATGATTAGACAAAGTTCTGATTATTGATGCAATTTCACTAGAAAGTATTATTTTTGGAGAAATATAAAAAATTCATATGTAAAATTAATCATTGCAAATGACTTAACTAAACTAATTTAATAAAAAAGAGGGGTTTTTATAACTCCAGAAAACAGTTTTTGAACATGTCTGAAGTCATTCAATGTATTATCATATTTATTTTTCAGAATTTAATGCAGTTCGATATGACAATAACCTCCTGTTTTGCTTTATTGCATGCTTAGTGAAGTGCCTGGCATGTAGCAGGCACTCAATAAATACAGGTTGAAATAATAAATCAATTAAGGTGAAAAATAAGACACAAAGACCCACTTTCCCACCTGGAATTTACTATAAGTCTGAGCCAATGGAATAAGACAACAAAAAATGAATAGGTATAAATTTTACTCAGTCAAATTCTCTAGCAGTTTGTTAGATTCTTAAACTTCTGAGCTCAGGGCCTGGGTTTGGTGATTGCTCCAGGCTGCAGGATTAGCAGAGGCCTTAGAGCGGATAAGACTGTGACCTGGATCATTCAGGACTCCAATCTGCCCCACCGGAATTTTCTGGGTGACTGCGCAGGCCCCCCTGGCAGGAGCGCCAGCCCCAGTCTCCAAGATTTGGCTGGACTCTTGCGTTTGTGGAAGCCGCTGGGGGCTGAGCAGGGGCATGCCCACTGGGTCCGGGCAGAAGTTGCTCCTCGCTGCCTCCAGGCCTGTCTTCAGGGCTCACTCCCATTTTCGGCTTTAAGATTCGGGAGCCCAAGAGTCTGTGGGGATCTGCAGCTCGAGGTCCCCAATGTTGGGGCAGGAGGCCGGGAGCCAGCAGGGCCAGGGGCTCCAGGCCAAAGAGGTCAGTTCCGGGCATGGAGGCTGCACACAGCAGGGAGGCCAACCTGCTGGAGCTGGAGAGACTGGAGAAGGTGGGGTCCCGGGAGCAAAGAGGTCCTTGGGAGGGCTGGGCGAGGCGCAGACCCTGTTGCAGGAGATCCCTCCGGCTACTGGGACCTTAACTCATCAGCTGTCAAAACTTGTGAGCTATGTTGTTCTTTTTTTTTTTCGTTTTTAATCCTCACCTGACGATATAAACCTCACCTGAGGAGATGTTTTTATTGATGAGAGAGAGAGAGAGAGAGAGAGAGAGAGAGAGAGAGAGAGAGAAGCATCAGTGTGAGAGAGAAACATCTATAGGTTGCCTCTTGCACGTACCCCAAGTGGGATCAAATCCACAATCTGGGTATGTGCCTTGGCCAGGAATGGAACACACTGTTGTGGACCAACATTCGCGAGAATAAGACCACCGACTCCAATTAGGTCTTAAACAGCAAGCGAGGATTTATTGAGCTGGCCA
Source organism: Myotis davidii (assembly GCF_000327345.1). Lineage (NCBI taxonomy): Eukaryota > Metazoa > Chordata > Mammalia > Chiroptera > Vespertilionidae > Myotis > Myotis davidii. The sequence continues at coordinate 246,542 of NW_006298676.1, read as the reverse complement.
GCGACCGTAGTTACAGCAGCCTGCCGAAGCAAGTGCTGAACTGCAGTGCCGACTGCAGGAGTTACATTTTATTAGCTACATTCTGTGGAGGCCCAAAGAAAAATGTGTCTTTCTTTCTTTCTTTTTTTTTTTTTTTACTGTTTTCCAGCTTTTTTATTCTTTTAACATCTTAACAAAAGAATATTCGCCAAAGTTTAAAAAAAACAGTTTTATATTATATACATAACATATGAGTACAGATTCCAATATCATACAAACACTGCCATGTTAGAAATACAGTGGGAAGGCATGCTATAATTCACTGCCTCTTGGAGGGTGTAGGCTCATGGATATGTTTTATTATTCCAACTACTTCTGTTACTTGTTATCCTGATAAACTATTAGGCACCTGCGAGGTTGGAACATGAACTTCAATACCTTCTCTTTTGATCTTTATAATCTCTTTACAAGTTTACTTCATCTACAACTAAGGTACCTTTATTGTCATTAGCCTAAATGATCAAATATTAACCACATTAACTGTTAATATACACACTGATCAAATTGAACTTAAAGTTGTATAGCCAGCTTGTGTAGGCTACATATATTTAAACCTAGGAAATTCCCCCAATGCATTGTGAGCGATATAAGTTCTATTAAAGACAAGTGGCAAGCCAAAACCGGTTTGGCTCAGTGGATAGAGCGTCGGTCTGCGGACTGAAAGGTCCCAGGTTTGATTCCGGTCAAGGGCATGTACCTGGGTTGCGGGCACATCCCCAGTAGGAGATGTGCAGGAGGCAGCTCGTCGATGTTTCTCTCTCATCTGTGCAGGAGGCAACTGATCGATGTTTCTCTCTCATCGATGTTTCTAACTATCTCTCTCCCTTCCTTTCTGTAAAAAATCAATAAAATATATTAAAAAAAAAAAAGACAAGTGGCAAATCTCCAGTTTCCATGCTCCGGACACTACTTTTAAAAAAAAATATTAAAAACGAGCGATATAAGTTCTATTAAAGACAAGTGGCAAATCTCCAGTTCCCATGCTCTGGACACTACTTTTTTTAAAAAAAAAATTAAAAACTGACTGACACTAATTGGAATTGATTCCTTATACGTTAATCAAGAAACCTAAGATAAAAAAATTCTAACTGATAGTTTTATTTGTATTTAAAAATACATGGGAAATTCTGCATATGCCCATGATCAAGCTTATTTTCAATGCACATTAAATACTGATGACGTGGTTTGATCTGACAAGTCCTTTTTCAAAGTAGGGAGACTCCTGTCCATTTCCACTGGCCCTGCTGCCAATGATGTATATTGCTTCCTTGCTAATGATGGCGGATGACCTTCATCTGCCATTGATCACCTGGACAGTTTTCCGACCGTAACGATAATAACTGTAAGCTGATGCAACTGTGGTGACAGCTGTAGAACACCACAGTATCGGAAGATAAAAGCCGTGAGCATAATTGAAAACCGGAGCTGCCAAAGAAGCTGCTACCAAGATGAACTGGGCTGCTGTGTTTACCGTGCTGATGAAGGTTTGTTTTAACCAACCAGAAGCATAGCAAGGACTGAAATACTTAGAAAGTGTTCGCGGTTCTGGAAGAGTTCGATATCTGACATAAAAAAAGCAACCATCAACATTATATCCCTTGAAATTATCATATAAGTAAGTGGAACTGGAATAAGATCTGCATAGGTCAAGCTGACCTATAAGATACCCGTAAGTATTTTATCAGCAAGTGGGTCAATAGCACGTCCCAAAGCTGATTTTTGACTGGCCCAGTTTCGAGCAATAAATCCATCCAACAAATCAGTTAGCCCAGCTAAAGCAAAAACTCCTAGTGCCACATGAAAAGCTCCTTCAATGATCAAATAGCCCCAAACTGGAGCCAAGCCAATTCTCGTCATTGACAACATATTTGGTATTGTCCATGGGTTTTCATACAGGCTGGCGGCACTCCCTGGGCCCCATGGGCCGCCCGGGGCCTCTGCAGCAGCACCCTCTCCGGCTGGGGGCTTTTCGGGCCCGTGCCCCTTGCGAAGCCAGCATGGCCCTGCGACCATGCTGCCAGAAGGCAGGCAGCAGGAGCTTAGCAGCCTGGGGCACCGACGAGTGCTTCCCCACTGAGCGCCCACAACCTCCGGAGACCTGGGACACTTCCATACTTCAAAAATGTGTCTTTCAAATTCTGGGGCCCCCAAGATGGAGGAAACTCTGTTTATTTATACTTTTTCCAGTCCTTTGTCTCCCAAATTTGGAATGAGACTTCCGGGCCTTCTGAGAAAGAAGGCCTGGGTGCTGGGAAGGGGCCATGGGACCCTATCTCAAGGGCTGGCCTGATGTCAGTACCTTTCTATGTGTTTTAGGAACAGACAGCACAGCGTGCCCCTGTCTGGCCGAAGCGCCAAATGTGCAGCCCAGCACAACACCGCCTTTTGGTGTATGGGACGACACTCAACCAACTGAGCCACACCAGCCAGGGCAGCTGTGTGGTTCTTACTAGGCAAGGCCACACCTGGAGGGAAGATGGAGGTTACCCAGATCACCTGTGAAATTAGGGGCAACGCTGGGCGGTCATAAATAGAGTTGGGGTTGAGACTCCTGTTTATGTTGACCTGCGGCCTTGCTGGATTTTCTTTTTAACTCAAACCACTGGAAAATACTTGTCATCGGGAATAGAAACCGTCAATATCTAGTTAACCCCTCCCTCCCTCCCTCTCCTGTCCTCTTCTCTTTCCCCTTCCAGGCTCCACCCCTCCCCCTCGAAGTCAGAAGGCTTTGGGCTAAGCATTCATGGCCTTGGGAGTCAAACTGATCAGGTTCAACTCAGAGTTTTGCTACTTGCCAGCTGTGTGATGTGGGTGAGCCATTTCTTTTCCTTTGAGCCTTGGTGTCCTAATGTGCAAACCGAGAGCAATGCCTATCTCATAGGATCCCTTAAAGCACCCCTTTGGGAGTCGAACGACCCTTTCACAGGGGTCGCCTAAATACAACCTGCATAGCAGATATTTACATTATGATTCATAACAGTAGCAAAATTACAGTCATGAAGTAGCAACGAAAATAATTTTATGGTTGGGGGTCACCACAACCTGAGGAACTGTATTAAAGGGTCGCGGCATGAGGAAGGTTGAGAACCACTGCCTTAAAGGATAGAACTTAAGATGGTATTTGTGCTCAGTAAGCATTAGCTATTGCGATTAGTCATTCAGCAAACTTTTTTTTGAGATTGTGTTTGGGAAAGAAGGGGCTT
>NW_006298676.1:232860-243195 GCF_000327345.1 Myotis davidii | reverse complement strand
GAGAGGGTGCCGTGGGGCCAGTTTATGAGGGCCCATGTGCCTGTGGGGCAGACCGGTACCTCTGACTTTGGCAGCATGTGGGATGTGCTGTCCCGGAGGAGACTGACCCAGAAACAGAGAGGAAACTGGTATAGGCAGTTAGACAGACATGAGCAGAGCAAGGACAATGGGCCAGGTCCAGAAACTCGCCAGGGCAGAAAGCCCTGGATGCCCAGCAAGGGGCCAACTGGGAAAACAAGATCCTCGTCCCCAGGGTAACCTTTCCTCCCCTAGCACATCGCTGGTCCTGCACTTTGGGTCCCCTGACCTTTACCTTCCTAAAGATAACATCTAGGCCTCAGTTGTATTTCAGCTCCAGGCCCGGAAAAGCAGCAAAACCAGACAAATGACCCTATGGCTGCATTTCCTTACAACCACCAACCAATCAGCAGAGACCACTGACCCTGCAAGAGCTCACCTGGGAAGCTGGTGACCATTCTACTGAGACCCTCCCTGAGACCTCCCCTAAGATTCTCGCCTGCAAGAGCGAGACAGAAATACCTTCAACACAAATGACCCGGTGTGCACGCTCCACCAGGGGAGCAGGCTGGCACCAGTCCCCCCCCTCTTCTTCCCTCAAAGGGACCCTATGAGACTTGCGACCAGGGGAGCAGCGGGCAGCGGCAGCTCATCCCGGGCTCACCCCCTGAACCTGTCTCCAAGGCCCCCTTTTCTCTGACCTCCCAGTGAGCCAAAGCAGCCCAGCCCGGGCTCTCCTGTCGCTTCTTCTCTGCCCGTCCCGTTTCTCTGTCCTAAGTGTGTTTTTGCTGCGGCCAGTAAATTCTTGCTTGCTTTCCTGCACGTTGTCTCTTGATTGAAATCTTTCCTTCAAGAAGACAAGAACCGAGACATTGTCGCCTTGCCAGTAACATATTTGGTACCGCGACCCGGACTGTTCTTACTGTGAATCGGATTGTTTCATCCCTGGTAAGCCAGTCGTCCTCGCCCCCTTGGCTTGAAGGACATGACTGTGTTCTCTTTCCTCCCTGCCTCTTTTCCTCCGGCCATGGCGTTGTCTCGCTCGGTGTGTGGATTACCTCCCTGTGCAGGCACGGGATGAGTGGTTAAAAGTGATTAGAGCGCTTGCCACTAGGAGACCTCTGGCAGATGGGTTGGTCACGGGCCAGGGAAGTTTGCACCAGGCACCCTGCCCACTGCAAGGCAACATCCATGCCCCCAGGAGCACTGTAAACTCACTCAAGGCTTTCCCATGCTTTTCCCCGGGCAGGTTACTAGTTCCAATGGAGAGAGATCCTTGCTTTTTGGCTGGAAGGATGCCTCTTCTTCCCTTTCTCCTCCTTCCTTTGTGTCTGGAGTGAAATGCAGGCTGACATTCTTTGACCTTTTTTTTTAAATCCTTGAGGTGAAGCTAAAGAGTAAGGATTGAGAAGAACTCAGGCTACGGATAAGGGTCAAGCTAACTAAGAGCAGGATAAACGGGTGGCCGGCTTTTAACTTTGGCTCTTCAGTTGGAATTGCTTTCTGAGGGTCTGAAGGAAATCTGTTACCACATAAATGATGAGATGAGAGACAATCCTCTCTCCGGCTTGAATCTCGGGTATTCCTAGGTGACTAAGAATCTCTGCAGAGGTGACAGAGGCTATATCTCACCGTGTTCAGGAGCCCCATCGGGAACCCCAACTCAACTGTAATGAATTATTTGACTTGTCTGGGGAGTGCCCATAAAGGTTGGTGACCTGGTGCTTGAGTCCTCACGGCTGTGTCAGGCAGCTGGGGAGAGAAAGCGAGGCACATAGGAGGGTTTGAGATGATTTGGGAAATAAAAGCCCCTTGGCGCTCAACCCACAAGCAGTATACTTATCAACCCACTACACAAAGTCCCTAGAAATTCGTGCAGACCCTACAACCTCAAAGTAAAACTAAAATCAACATGGGAAATTGTGCCTCCAAGGCTAGGAACTCCCAGCCCCAGCCCCCCAGGAATATGTCTTCCAATTAACAGGAAGACTTTACTCACAAGTGCTTTTAGAAATGGGGCAAATTAACTAGAAGTGATATCAACCTAACATGGTCAAAATGTAGCCCTTGGGTGCCTGAATTAATTTTTGCATACAAATCAGGGAAAGCCAGCTCTACAACTCACACTGAACGAATGGGAAACTTATCTTATTGGAAAGTAGGGGCTTCAGCAGAGGCACAGGTAATGGCACCCAGGAGAGAAAAACCGGAAAGGTGGGTCTTAAGGGAGAGGGGAAGCAGATTGTACACATTCCTTAAACTAGAACAAGAACGAGGGAATCTGCCTAAAGATTTCCCGGACTTTCTCCTGGGCCCTGATGGGTTTGCAAAGGAATTCAATTTAACTGTTAGAGAATATGGTATTGGCCTTCTGAGCAATTCCAATTCATATACCTACTGTTTCTGGGAGCAAAGCAACAGAATGACGGAGTAGGGTCTGCTGGGAAGCTCCGGCAGGAGAAGTCTGTTTTTATTGAGGAGAGCCGGGTCACCTTGAGAAGGGCTACAGAAAATGGGAATGGGAATGGAACAGAAGAGAGGCCCTGGCCGGAAGGTGGCAAATCTTCCTGCACCACTAGTCATCTCCAATGCGTTTCCCACTTTTCCTGTGAGTTTCAGAAATGAATGAAAGACAAGAAGAAGTCAGATCCTGCCTAGCTGGTTGGTCAGTGGTTAGGGCAACAGCCCGCACACTGAAGGGTCTCAGGTTCAATTCCAGTCAAGGGTATGTACCTCGATCTCCAGCCCCAGTCAGGGTGTCTACAGGAGGCAACCATCAATGTGTCTTTCTTACATTGATGTTTCTCTCTCTTTTTCTCTCCCCTTCCCTTCCATTCTCAAAAAAAAAAAAAAAATCAATGGAAGAAATATCCTCAGGTGAAGATTAACAAACAACAACAAAAAAAGGTCAGATCCTTATCCGTGACGTCAGGGGCTGCCCTGAGGAATGGGAAAGATTAGAGCCGCACTGGCAAGCTCAGTTGCTCAAGACTAGGGTGTGCACCCAAACCCCAGGAACGAGGGTCAGAGAGGAAGAAGGAGATCACATTGGTGCGTTTAGGGATGTGGTCTCTCGCATGAGACTGGGGGCGGGTAAACGGGGTAAGGCTGGCTGAGTCTGGAAACCCAGGCACGAAGCAGGGATGCTCTCCTTTGAGCCCACCATGGCGGGTGGGGCGGGAGGGAAGAGGGGGGAACCAGGGACGCCTATTCTCCTCTATTCTCTTCCAGATGGAAAACCAACCCTCCATCTCTCAGGAATCTCCCCTAGAATGCATCCTCCAAAACTGGTCAAAATTTGACCCCCCAACTCTAAAGAAAAAGAGATCAGTCTTCTTTTCTTCGTTGTCTTCTTCTTTTTTTAATCCTCACCTGAAGATATTTTCCCCTTGATTTTTAGAGAGAGCGGAAGGGAGGGGGAGACACACACACACAGAGAAACATGATGTGAGAGAGACATATCGATTGGTTGCCTCCTGCATGCATCCCAACCAGGGCCGGGGATGGAGCCTGCAACAAGGTACGTGCCCTTGCACGAAATTGAAACTCGGACCCTGCAGTCCAAGGGCCTACGTCCTACCCACTGAGCCAAACCGGCTACTGCAAAATTAGTCTTTAACAATACAGCATGGTCCCAATACAAAGTGGGGCGCCAGGAGGCCTGGCTGAAGAATAAAAGCCTTAATTATAACACCACTAGAGGCCTGGTGCACAGATTCATGCACCGGTGGAGTCCCTTAGCCTGGCCTGCATCCTCTTGAAATCTGGGACCCCTCGGGGGATGTCGGACTGTGGATTTTGGTCCAATCCCAGCAGGCCAGGCTGAGGGACCCCACTGATGCATGAATCTGTGCACCGGGCCTCTAGGATGCATATAAGATCTTTGGTTAATTTCTTCCCACCCTCCCCATTCCCCTTCCCTCTGAGATTCATCAGTCTGTTCCATGTTTCCATGCCTGAGCATTGAGTGTCTGCCCCCCGGTGGTCAGGGAGTGTCACAGCTACTGGTCCAACGGTCCAACGGTTGCTTAGGTTTTTATATAGAAAGATTCTCCAGCTAGATCTTTCCTGCTGTCATCAGGGCAAATGGACTGAATTCCCATACCCAGCCTTTATGGCCTGAGGGACCAACCTAGACCTTTGTAAGAATTGCAGCCAGACCAGCTTTGCTGGTTCCAGGGAAATGGACAACAGTCCCATATACACAAGTCTTTATGGCTCTCGGACATGATCCTAAACTATGTACTGGCTGCAAACTATATCTCTCTATAATTGCTACCGAGTCTGAAAGAAAAATATACCCAGGTGGAAAAAGAAATATTCCAAAAATGGGTGAATGGATTTGTCAATTGTTTGTCAACATTTGGGTGACAACCCAACTCTTGAGATATTAAAAATCACAGACTTGTCTTACAAATAAAGTCTTTACAGGGCCAGAGGTATGAGTCCAGAAAAAACTCAAAGCACACAAACTCTTATCTGCACCATCCTTTAAAATACAAGTTTCTAAAAGGTAATCCTTATTGAAAGGAAAAAAAAGAAAACTAGCCATCTGAGCAGATCAAGTTAACTTATTTCAGCTAATAAATATTAATTGCTAGACAAGTCTTAAGTTCACCTACTTTTGGCCTTTTATTATAAAAAAATAAAGGCAGAAAATAGACTTGGAACTGTTAATACATGTGTGATACTTTGCTAGGTATGTCTCTCAAAGGGATGAATGTGTTTGCCAGTAAAAGAGCCTCTGTTTCTAGAAATCATAAAATGTATTGCCAGCCTAAACAATGCTGGTCACTTACTTTTAGTTGTTACTAAAAAAATTAAATGTTCTAAAAGTTAAGACTTAAAATTAAGCTTAAAAACCCCTGTATGGTTGGTAATAGAAGATATAAAATACAAAAATGCATTTTTGAAGACAAGAATTGAAATTGAGTTGTTCTAAAGCTGGTTATTTATGAATGGGTAAAAAGATTTAAAATTCCCCCCTTATCTAGGCTTCTTAAAAGTCATCAAACACAAATGAAAAAAAATTTTATGACTTGTCTATAAAATTACTAATTCAAGTTATGTGTATGGTCTTTATTTGATAGGTGTTCATCTGTGTATTATATGTGGTGCGCTCTGATGAAATATTTATTGGCCTAAAGAAATTAAGTATTTATATAAAGTAGGCAAGATTCTGTGGTCTGGACAAAATATTGAAACCAGGTTAAGTTTGAGTAACATCTTTTAAAGTTATTACCCGGTTAGTTTTACCTATAATATGTGTTAGTTTTACCCAGGTTTACAAAAAATTTATGTTATGACCTCTTGGTTAAGTTTGTTTGACAACCTTCCCAAAGTTTGAATTTTAAAATGCTTTTTTTATCCAAGAAATGAGTTTGAGTTATTCCAATGGGCCCCTGGAATACCATAAAGATCTGTTTTCTTAAAATGTAAAAGAAGTTTTTGAGCTACTTAGGCTTATTTAATATGCTTGAAATTATATGGGAAATTTTGCCAAGTAAAATAATAATAATAAATATATTCTATTTAAATACATATATGTTTATTAAAATGGATGTTCTACATTTTCAGCCTGCCCTAGGAAGGAACTTGCAAAGATTCAAAGCCAAATTCAAACAGAAAACTCTCAGGGGTAGCAGGTGTCGTGTCAGTGACACCAGTCATCTGGCAGTTAAAATCCAGGTGTTTGTGACCCACACATTGAAAATGTATGAATTGTTTTCAGTGCTCAATGCACACTTCCAATAAGCCATGTACAACTTTTAACATGTTGCATATTATTTGCTCTTTATATATTGAGGTTATATGTTAAATCTGAAAATATGGGGTTTGCATTGTTCTTTTGTGTCATTTCATAATAATTATTATTTATCAAGAAATTATTATCTTGGGAAGTTAATATCTTACCCCAAAAAAGCCAAGTTTTTTTCATCAATTACATTATAATCAAATCTATAACTGCCAGGGTCTTGATCCAGCATCTAGAAGGGTTCAGGAATCTGAAGAAGGCGCTGTGTGTAAATTAATCAAGAGTCCAGAGAAAAAACATAATTTTGGAAGGCATTTTGGGGAGCTAGAGAAGACTTAGCTGAAGGAACTAAGTTCTCCTTGTCTCAGGACCCCTTGCTTTTTATTAACACAATTTGTCCTAAGGCAAGGTAGATATACACATCAAAGGCCAGGGTTTGTATACAGAATCCATTTTCACATTGGAGGAAATGCCTCCGGCTGTTCATGTGTTTGGCCAGTAGGAGGCAATAATATGTAGCTTGAAATACCCTCAGCTGTCTGGCAGCAAGCAATCATTTATGCATCCTTTTCAGGTTTGGGGAAGTGCCCTCAGCCGTCTCCAGATGATTCAGCCCTGCTGACATGCTGGAATTGGCTTCCGGCATATAACTATGTCATTTCAAGTTTGTCACTTCCAGACAGTCATTGTTTTACTCTAATGCATTTGCAAATATGTTAGTTATGTCTTTGGAAAGGTTCATAAAAAGAACTCTGACTTACTCTAAATTACAGATTTCTAAGCAAATAATAACTTAAAACTAGATAAAGCTTTCTAAAACTCTAAGAAACAAGTGAATTCATGAAAATATGGTGAATAATCCGGATAAGCAAAAATTGATAATATGGAACTAAATGAACTGAAAATAATTAGCATTCTTATAACTTTGTTCAAGATATTGCTGATTTTAAGATTTTTTTCTCAAGATATAAGGAAACTTGTTTTTTTTTTCCCTAGAGCAATTTGGTAAAATATAACCTCATAAACAATATTGTAACATTTATATTTTTCTCCCTACATAATCCCCTCCCCCCCCAGAATTTAGCAATTCTTAATGAGTGAATGTTATTATTTTTATGGCAATATGTTTCTTTGCATGAATTCAATAAGACCAGTTTCCAATTCTGGTTTTATTAACCAAGACTTTGACTGGAGTGTCATGTCTGAGAGAGACATGCCTGAACTCTGAATGTCATCAGAAAGCCTTAAGAAATGAAGATTGACTTTAAAACTAATAAAACTGATTGGAGAAATGGCCTGCTACCTTGCTTAGTCAGTGGTTCGTGGCAGTCTTTCCTGTTAAGGAACGAAGGTTGCTTTCCTGAAAAATGGCAAGAAAAGAACCTCCAGACATTTTGGAGACCCCAGGAACTTGAGGAATCTACCCAAACTTACAGGTATTGCAAGCAAGGCCCAATGACTTGGCTTTTGTGCGGAGGGGCAAATTAAAGCTCAATCTGAAAATTCCTTGTGAAATTCCAGGAAAGCAAATTTAAAAGAACCTATATAATCAATTACTATTCTTGTTGTATTCATGCAAATAATCAAGCCAAATTGAAACTGGACTTAATACAGTAAATAAATTGGTCTTAATTTGGCTCTTTAATAAAAATAAAGGATGATTTATGGGGGAAAATCATGTTCCAATAAACTCCACAATACACAGTTGTAAATATTAGACCCTAATGCAGCTAATTGTCTTCAAAGTTTTATTTTTCACCCATAAAACTAGACTGAACTAGTTAAATAATTGGTTACCACCCTGCAAATGAATGTTTCATTTTTCTCTCAAACCATCACTTGACTTGAAGTTATTAAGAACTAAATCTTTATTCCTTTTACCAGACCATTTGTCATAATTCTTGGCCCAATAATACTGATATCCGTAACAGGTTATCTCCACCAAGTTACAAGCTCTATTTGTACTCAGGAAATATTTGTACTCAGGGCACCATCACAATCTCCTTCCATATCGAGGCCTCATTGTCCCTCTGACAAAGAGCCAGGATCTCGTGGCTTGGAAGGAAAACATAGGTCTTTCAGCTATAGAGGAAAACTTCATCCCTCTTCAGTATGAAGCAGCAACAGAAGAGACCCTGCGCCCCTTTTCTCTGAAAGAATTCAAAGCCAAAATCTTTGAGGGGGGAATGTTATAGGCAGTTAGATGGACATGAGCAGAGCAAGGACAATGGACCAGGTACAGAAACTCACCAGGATAGACAGCCCCAGATGCCTAGCAAGAGGCAAAACTGGGAAAACAAGAACCTTACCCCCAGAGTAACCTTTCTTTCCCGAGCGCTAACTGTAGTTTAGCTTTCACTTCTCCATGTTGTCTGTAAAGAAATCACATGTCACTTTGGTCATATTTCTGGTGAAGATCCTAATCAATATGTCTTTATTGGATCTCAACATATTTCTGTACTGGAAAGACCATGGACCTGGGTGACAGATGGGTCAGGCTTAAGATGGGTCCACCGTTTACTAGCTGTGGCCTTGGGAAAACTACCTAACATCTGGCCCTCAGTTTCCTTACTTACAGAATGGGGTCATAATGCCCACTAGATTTTGTGAGGATTAAAGATAACAAATGCTGAACTTGCCTTGAACTTGTGGCCCAGCAAACGTTCATTGAATACTGACCTCCTCTTTCCTTCCTTCCTGAGCTGTCACCCTTGTAATCCTCTCCAACAGGAAGTACCAGAGCAGACAGTATGTGTGATAGGTTCTGTACATTCCAGAGTCAGGCAAGCTTCTTAGAGAAGGAGCAATCAGGAAAAAATTTCCTGGAGGAGGACTCAATGTAGACTTTCTGCCAGTGAGCCTCAGGCAATCCTGTTCTACGTGCCAGCCTCCCGGGGGTCATCAGACCATTTGATAAAACTGGGGGTGTTTCAGTAGCTTGGGTCCCAGGGCCAGAGATTGTCCAGTTGTCTATGGCTGGCCTCAGTGGGCTTCAGCCCCAGGATGAGCCTGCATAAGACAGGCCCAGCAAGGGCAGAGAACAATCATGTTTAGGGGACGCTTAATCCTCTCCACAGATATTTTTTGAGGACCTAGCAGGGGCCAGCAGTTGTTCTAGGTTCTGGGGTCAGAAATGAGTCAGAGAAGAATCCTGCCCTCAACAATCTTCCACTCTGGTTGGGGTGTTTTAATTGATAATGTGTGAATGACAGGATCCATTACCAGAGAGAGGAGAGCTTTGAGGTGCTGGATGGTGGGGGAGACCGTGAATTTAGTTCTGGGGTTCCTATGGGCCACTGAGCTAGAATTCAGGCAGGTATGTGAATTTTAACTATATTTATTTAAATGTATCCTATATAATAAAAGGCTAATATGCAAATTGACTGAATGACCAGTTGCTATGGCACGAACTGACCACCAGGGGCAATACGCTCAATGCAGGAGCTGCACCCCGGTGGTGGGGCTCATGGAGCCGGGCTCAGAGCTGGCAAGCGCAGTGGTGATGGTGGGAGCCTCTCACACCTCCGCGCTAGTCTCTCTTGCCTCTGCGGCAGTTGGACATCCCTCAAGGGCTCCCGTACTGCAAGAGGGCGCAGGCTGGGCTGAGGGACCCCCCCCCTCCAAGTGCATGAATTTTGTGCATGGGGCCTCTAGTAATTTATATAACATTAATTACAGTAAACTTATTAAAGTTCAAATATCTGCCTGATATGCAAACACCCACCTGATATTTAAATCTGACAATAATTCAAATTCTATTTGAAGTGCCAGCTGGGGCAGTGGTGTGAGTACGGAAGCGAGAGCCAGAGAGGTCATGCATTCACTCAGCAAACCTAAGTGAGCACCTGCTCTGTGCCCAGTGTGGAGGGTACAGAAATGAAGCAGACACAGTGCCTACTCTCAGTGTTAGTGGAAATTCACAACAGTAACACTACTTAAAATCGTGACCTTTCACTGAGCACCGGCTAGGTGCCAGGCACTGCACTGAGCCCCTCAGCCGGCCTCATCTCATTGAATTTTCAAAATTACAAAACGAAGCAGGTTTTATCATTGTCCTGCCTTACAGAGGATCAAGCTGAGACCTGAGGAGGTCGGGAGGCACAGGCGGTCAGAGGTGACCCCAGGTTTGAATCCACGTCTGTCTGACTTGAAGCTCAGGCTCTGACCCAACACTGTGCTCTCTCCATTCATACGTTCAATCACTTGTTCACCCGGTGTTATTGTTGAGACAGAACTAGTGCCAGATGCTGCTCAGCCAACAAAAGCTCCTGGAATCTGCAGGGAAATAAGACCCAAATCCCTGACTTCATATGAGCTCACCCCAGGAGAGAAGAACGGAGGGGCGGGGGGTGCAGACTTCCTTGAAAACACCAGCATTTGGGGGCCGACAGAGACGGGAACTGAGTAGCAGAAACACAGATGACAGGGCGGCCCCTTGGAATTCAGAGGGAGAGTTTTGAGACGAGAGGAGATGGTCAGCGGGATGGAGTGCCCGAGAGACTGAGGGGGTGAAGTCCAGGCTTGGGCAACCCCAGGCTTTGGGGGACCCCTGAGAGCCCGCT